>NW_014577092.1:617880-633654 GCF_000485595.1 Priapulus caudatus | reverse complement strand
TCTCTCTCTCTCTCTCTCTCTCTCTCTCTCTCTCTCTCTCTCTCTCTCTCGCTCTCTCTCGCTCTCTCGCTCTCTCGCTCTCTCGCCGTAACCCAAACCTGTTGCTAAACGCAGAATCGGAATCGATTTCCACTGCACCCGAATCGGGTCTTATTAACGTCACTAAACCGTCCAACCGCGTGGGATATTGGTTTGAGAGCATGGCTATTCGATTTGTGGTCTCTTTCCAGGATTTAATCCAGGCACAGAAGACCTACGCTGGTCTCTATCTCTCTCTCTCTCTCTCTCTCTCTCTCTCTCTCTCTCTCTCTTTCTCTCTCTCTTTCTCTCTTTCTCTCGCTAGGCGTGCGTGCGTGCGTGAATAGATTACTCGAAATCTACACAACACACTAAAGCTGCGTTTACACTATCGATTTTTGTCACCAAATCGTAGCGATTTAAAGTGCATTCCAACTTGCCACCGACTTGACCCAAGTGCATTTCAACAAATCGGCTGAAATTCGATTGTGTTGGAGTCGGAGTCGGAGTCAAGTCGCCGAGTTGGAGAAATAGAACGTGTTCTATTTTGCACGACTCGGACGATTTGCTGACGAAAATCGATAGTGTAAACGCAGCTTTACTCAACCGTGAAGATTGGAAACGTACCGCTTACGTTTCGCCTCCTGCCAGGAGTCTTTCTCAAATCTAACTGATGGTTATCAGTTTTGACCACCAGATGGTGTGGTGGTCAATAGCTTAGTCCACACGTGACTGAGCCTGTATCCCCCCTCGTCACGGTTGATGTTCGGGGTCTTGCGGATCCAGATGGCGGCCTTGATCCATCGAATGATTTTGATAGGCTCGCGATCAATGATCTTCGAATTCTCCCAATCAATGGTGTGATTGTCCTTCGCTGCGTGGTCCGTGATCGCGGATTTGTTTAATGGTTATTTCGGTAGCCGACTGTTTTCGTTGGGCCCTTGTGAACGATTTGGCTGCTACGGTGTCTACGTCCTTTTTATGTTCTTTAAGGCGGGTTTCAAATTTTCGGCCGGTTTCTCCCATGTAACTATTCGAAACGTAATACCATTCGAAACGTAAGCGGTACGTTTCCAATCTTCACGGTTGAGTAACAATTAACCCTGTTATATCTCCAAACCAACCGAATGAACTTATTTAATGAACTCGGAATAGATTTCAATTCCACCCGAATCTGGTCTTATTAACGTCACCGAACCCTCCAACCGCGTAGGATATTGGTTTGAGAGCATAGCTACTCGGTTTGTGGTCTTTTTCCAGGGTTTCATCCAATGCATACACTTGGTCTCTCTCTCTCTCTCTCTCTTTCTTCCTCGCTCTTTCTCTCTCTCTCTCTCTCTCTCTCTCTCTCTCTCTCTCTCGCTCTCTCTTTGTCTCTGTCTCTGCCTCTGTCTGTCTTTCTGTTTCTCTACCTATCTGTCTGTCTGTATGTCTCTCTGGCTGTCTTTCTGGCTGTCTGTCTGTCCGTCTGTCCGTCCGCATGTATGTATGTATGTATGTGTGTGTGTGTGTGTGTGTGTGTGTGCGTGCGTGCGTGCGTGCGTGCGTGCGTGCGTGCGTGCGTGTATGTATGTATGTATGTGTGCACTTATGTCTGTCTGTCTTGCTGTCTCGCTGTCTTGCTCTGTGTGTGATGTGTGTGTGTGTGTGTGTGTGTGTGTGTGTGTGTGTTGGTTGTCTGTATGTGTGTGTGTTTGTGTGTGGGGGGAAGGGGCGTGCGCGCTAGTGCGCGTGCGCGGCGAGGCATTGTAAAGTATAGGCAGCTTCTAATGAAGGAATAGTTCGCATCTACGCACAGTGACAAGGAATACGCGTATTGGCAAAATATTGCTTTGATAATTCAATATGATGACGGGCGTGGCATATGCGTGCGTATACCGTGAGCTACCCCGAGTAGCATTTAGAAATTATGTATTCGTGTAATGCTGGCTGAGGAGATCAATATGATTTCATATAGCGGATCGCTGCACCCTCTAGAATTCTGACTGATGTCGAAGAGTGAAGATGAAGATCAGTCTTATTGCAGGGCTTCATACGGTATCGATTTCCTGCGAGGAATCCCGAGGTGATCTGTGTACATTCCTTGCAGGGCGCGGGTGATGTGCATGGGGAATGGTCCACTATCCACAGATGGACACACACGCGCGCGCGCGCACACACACACACACACACACGCACACATACACACGCACGCACACACACACGCACGCACGCACACACGGGCGCGCACACACACACACCCACGCACGCACACACACACGCACGCACGCACACACACACGCACGCACATGCACACACACACACACACACACACACATCACACATCACACACGCAACCTCAACCGCACAAACACGTACACCTACAATTGTCAAGTGTGTTTGCAATTGCGTAATAGTCCCCTTGTGTTGCCATCTTTTTCTACACATCTAAAAACACTGCACTCGTGCTAGAATTCCATCGTCACGTTCCAAGTCACCGAACCCGCCTGCACGCGCGGTCGACACCCCTCTAAAATAGATATCTCGAAGCGCTGTGCCAGTCGTTACCATAACAACGCGTCACAGACGTCACCCGAGCATCTCTTTATCTGCGTGCGGGTCATAGTGTCACCTCCGCTTGTATTATTAGCACACGCAGCCTCCCCCGTCCCGTGCGCGCTCATCGCTGCTTTATTAGCATATCAGAGAGGTTTCGACGCGCGACAATGTCCATTGATGTCATCATGCTGCATCACATTACTCATCGCTCATACATGTGCGTCAGATTCATGAGACGCGCGCGATACCGAGTCGCGCAATTCGACTTAGTTATAATGGCGATGGTGATGATGATGATGATGTTGATGATGATCATGATCATGACCATGGTGATGATGAGGAGGAGGAGGCGGTTAATGTTGATGATGATAATGATGATTGTGATGATGATGACGATGATGATGCGCATCAAGGCACCTTGAAACAACGTTTAATTCAGCGCTTGGTTGCAGATGTACTTTCACATTCGTAGGACAGCCAGTACGTATCTCGCGAACGTGTCAGTGAACTGGCAGCACTCATCTATCTATTTTCGTACGCGATCGTGAAGTGTTTGCGCCGAACAAGGAAACTTGTTGTTACGTCATGAATGTTTTTCGCACACTCTGTATGCCATCACTACGGGGTTTCTCGTTAATAACCGCATTAAAACGGAAAGGTTTGGAAATCCGTCAAGCGGGTTTCTGATTATCTTGCGAAATCCGACGAGCGGTATGTGTACGGTTTTAGCACAAGTCTTTCCCGTTTCACAGTATTGCATTCAGTAATTTCTCCGTTAGGAAGGAAGCGTGAGTTTTGTGGTCACCACCCACCGCCGCTTGTAGTGCTCACGATCAAACGCCTGTAGTGAAGTGCGTGGCAATATGCACGCTCTATTCATACTATGGTAACAAAAAACAGCAAAGAAATGCATTTCTATAGCACCTTGAAGGATTTGTATAGGTATAAAGCCTTCGCAGAGTCAGTCAGTCACGTGGGGGATGACAACTTTGATTAGGCGCATTTACGCCTCATATAGTAGATGCTGTCCATCTCTCCGAGCGCTTGCAACGATGAACGCTCACATTGTCGCAAATGTTTCCTTGGGTCACTATGCTTGGTTTGCTCCTGTAAATAAGAGCCTGCGAAAATTGTACTCAGGTGGTCGCGTATACGGCATACCGAATTAAGTCATTACGAAACTTGAGCTGCCAAATGTTCGTAATTGGTCATGATTGCATTTAGAAGCTTCGCATACAAGCGCAAAGGTCGGCGTATTAAAGGAAGAGTGGTTACAATACTCATACGTAACAGAGCTTTCTAGAACAACGCTTTTAATTAATGGACAAGCATGATCTTTCTCTCTCTCTCTCTCTCTCTCTCTCTCTCTCTCTCTCTCTCTCTCTCTCTCTCTCTCTCGAATCTCATCTCTCTCCTCTCTCTCTCCTGCATCGCTTCGTCGCTCTCTCGCTTCTCGTCTCTCGCCGTAACCCGAACGTTTGCTAAACGCCAGAATTCGCGAATCGATTTCCCTGCACGCACCGAATCGGAGTCCTTAATTAACGTCACTAAACCGTTTCCAACCGCGTGGAGGATATTGGTTTTGAGAGACATGGCCTAATTCGATTTGTGGTCATCTTTCCAGGATATTTAATCCAGCGCACAAGAAGACCGTACGCTGGTCTCTATTCTCGTCTCACTTCCTCGTACATCTCTTCTCTTCCTCTCTTCTCTCTCTCTCCTCTCTCTCTCTCTCTTTCTCTCTTTCTCTCTGCTAGGCGCGTTGACGTGCCCATGTGCGTGAATAGATTTACTCGAAAACTAACACAAACACACCTAAAGCTGCGTTTTACACTTATCGATTTTTGTCACCAAATCGTAGCGACTTTAAAGTGGCATTCCAACTTGCCCAGCCGACTTGACCCAAGTGCATTTCAACAAATCGGCTGAAATTCGATTGTGTTGGATCCGGTAGTCGGAGTCAAGTCGCCGAGTTGGAAGAAATAGTAACGTTGTTCTATTTCTGCACGACTCGGACGTTGCTGACGAAAATCGGATCAGTGTATAACGCAGCTTTGACCTCAAACCCGTGTGAGATTTGAAAACCGTACCGCCTTACGTTCGCACTCCTGCACGGGAGTCTTTCTTCAATCTAACTGATGGTTATCAGTTTTGAGACACCAGTTGGTGTGATGTGGTCAATAGGCTTAGTCCACACGTGACTGGCTGTATCCCCCCCTGCGTCGAACGTGTTGAATGTTCGGGTCTTGCCGGATACGCAGGATGCGCGGCCTTGATCCAATCGAATGATTTTTGATAGGCCTCGCGCGATGCAATGATGCTTTCGGAATTCTGGCCAATCATGGATGGATGTGATTGTCCTTTCGCTGCGCTGCGTCCGTGATCGCGGGTATATTGTTTAATGGTTAGTTTCGGTAGCCGACTGTTTTCGTTGGGCCCTTGTGACGAATTTGCTGGCTACGGTGTCTGACGTCCTTTTATGTTCTTTAAGCGGGTTTCAAATTTTCGGCCGGTTTCTGCCGATGGTAACTATTTCGAAACGTAATACCATTCTGAAACGTAAGCGTATCGTTTCCAATCTTTCACGTGTAGTAACATATAACCCTGTTATATCTCCAAACCAACCGAGATGAACTTATTTCTAATGAAACTCGAATAGATTTCAATTCCACCACAGAATGCTGTCTTATTAAACGTCACCGAACCCTCCAACACCGCGTAGGATATTGGTTTTGAGAGTGCATAGCTACTCTCGTTTGTGTCTTTTTCCAGGGTTTCATCCAATTGCATACACTTGGTCCTCTCTCTCTCTCTCTCTTCTTCCTCGCTCTTCTCTCTCTCTCTCTCTCTCTCTCTCTCTCTCTGCTCTCTCTCTCTTCTCTCTCTCTCTCCTCTCGCTCTCTCTTTGTCTCTGTCCTCTGCCTCTGTCTGTCTTTCTGTTTCTCTACCTATCTGTCTGTCTGTAAGCTCCTCTGCTGCTCTCTCTCTCTCTCTCTCTCTCTCTCTCTCTCTCTCTCTCTCTCTCTCTCTCTCTCTCTCTCTCTCTCTCTCTCTCTCTCTTTCTCCACGATGACTACCACGATATACTGAAGGCTATACCTACTAATGCATTGTTTAGGGCGCATCGCATACTTATGTATGTAATCACTCGCAGAGGAACCGCATTCCACGCATGCCTCGTAAGCACACAGTAAGTGCACACGCTGGCAGCTGCGATGCCGAACTATGCTATTTTTCCCGCAAGGGATTCATAAGGGCGAGCGTTCGTGATATTACCGGATCCGGAGATCAGGCGGTGAGAGACGCGCGAAGAGGTACGCAGTTCCTCTCTAGTCAGTAACACCGGTGAGAGCAATGATGAGAGTGGGCATGATGATGATGATGATGATGATGATGATGATGATGATGATGATGATGATGATGAGGAGGAGGAGGAGGAGGAGAAGGAGGAGCAGACGGAGAATGATGATGATAATAATGGTGACGATGATGATGATAACGATGGTGATGATGATTGCAAATGATGGTGATACCGTGAGCAAAACACTGTTTAAAACGGCATGTTCTCGCAGCAAAATGCATGTAGATATGCCTACTGTGAGCTCGTCTATTTTGCAAAAATTCACTTCAACTTATTTGTATTGCTACTCTCATCATATTTCTTCAGCAAACCTAAACAGTTTTACGAAACTAGTACTTTCAATGTTTACACAGTATTTACACAACCGGGACATAGCCGAGCGCTCGCAGTTTTCTTTAACAGATTATTTGTATGATAAAACAAGTTATAATTCATTATTCGATGTTTGTACAGTACAAAATTGTGAAATTTGTTTAAATCATATGTTATCTACATTACTTATGCAATCTTTAAACAAATATAGTGTTTTCTTTCCAGGAACTATTTGCGCTAGCGTAGGCCTACTGTTAGCGTTCTCAGTCACATCGCTCTATGTGTATCTGTACGCCGAAACTCCGTCCGGTAGAGTTTCAAAATTGCCTGAAAATAGTCAACTTCGGAGCACATTTTTGGCTTAATAAGAACATTTTGTGATGTTTGCATACTGCAAGTATGCTCATAGTAGGTGTATGTAGGCATTATGTTGCGAGGTTTATTCATTTTAAATAGATATAGCCTAAAGGTGACGCACATGTCCGAAATTTGCAGTGAGTGCGTACACCATTTTGGAAGTCTGTCACTCCGTGTGTATCAGGTTTGCGTGTTCGTCTCAGCTCTATAGCCGCGTGTCATTGTGATGAGGACAAACGCGATAGCGGCACGACCAACACACAGCCCTACGGAGAGAATAGCAAATGCTCGCCGCTTGCACGATTCACTGCTCAATGTGACACTGTCAAATCACTCATGGTCACTCGTCCAGAGAGAAATGATACAAGATTGCGTGGCACAGCTTTGCTGTTGATCCTGAGCGCTGCGCGCAGTTCCGCGGGATATGCGCACGCGACCGCGGCGATGTTCGAAGTATGAAGCGCTGTCCGCAGTGGAGACGTGCGCCAAATTCGAGGCCCGGCGCACGTCTCCACAGCGGTCAACGGATGGTCTGTAGTTTTAGATGATAACAATGAAGACTTTGTTCTAAATAAGAACTATCGGCGGCTCAATAAGAACAATATACCGACCTTTGAATTTCTTGACTAGTCAGTCAAAGGGCTTGTTGGGGGTCCATTATGCAGAGCTTCCAATTGAAATGGCCCATGAAATTGTCAAGTGGAATTGTGTTTTTCGGAACCCCAAAGAAAATGTCTCCCTCTTACTTGAACCCCCCTCCTTGATCAATCACGCATTCAAGCGTAAACAATAACAGATATGAAATTGTGTTGACTTTATGGCTCTTGACGCACGTGCATTGACGTACAAGACTGATGAAAGCACAGGCACTTGGAACGTCTCAATAAAAATAAATCTTCACACAATTTTTCACAATGATCGACCGCCTGTGTGCAAAATAGGTGAACGTATGTGAAACATATACGGTTAGTACTTACTGTGTGTGACATATCCGTGACTAACTGACACCACTAAATTGGTAAAATGTTCCATGCACCTTAAGAAATGCTGAGAAATTACGAGGTTATCATCGCAGAACTTTCGAACACCGTACGTCACAAAGCTATATGTAAACAAACACGCGTGTTGCGAGGTGCCTGCCTCCGATATCCATTTTGAGGCCCGCTAAGCCAAGCATAAAGCGCGCGGGCAGGACGTCACACACACAGCTACGTTCATTAACTAAAACAATCGAGTAGCGCGGTTAGGGATTTTTGGAATTATTTAATTTTAAGAAAAACTTCAATGTTCAATGAATGACGCACTTGTTCACTTCCGACAGCGAGTGAAAATGCCGGCCTTGCATTTCATTATTTACGAAAAGTAAACAGGCTTGCGAAAGACAGTAGGTACAGTAACTGGTCACGTCGGTGACGCCCCATTCATGTCCATCAATGAAGAAGGCGGGGCTTATTCTGATTACGGAGATGCGAAAATACAACAGAAGGACGTAGCGCAGTGCGCTAAACAGCGTGTTATTTTCGTATTTGTGGCAAACTCTATAGTAGGAAACCGTTCTAACATAGCAGAATGCCATAGTTCCTGAGATCGGCGATTTGGTGGTCTAATGGATCCCCATATTTAAAAATATCAAAATCTGGTGCGGCGTAGGCTGTGATTGGAAGACACAAAGTGTCAATCCTCGGCGCGCCTCGGCATCATGGCCGCATCACGTCTAGATCGTATGCGCTATGCTATGCACTTGCCCGATCGACTGCGGCGCTACATATACGTGGGTGGCAACACTGGCAAGTTTCAACCCACGCGGACGCTGAACATTCCGCCAACATTTGCACTTCCAGTATATTTCCCTTCAAACGTCTCGGTGACGGTAAATGGGCACGCATTACGCCGCTAGCGTTTTACTCGGCATTGCGCACCTATTGAATGCGAACAAATGCACACTGACAAACGCCGTATCAACGTTGCCGCGTGTCTCGGTGGTTCACTTGCATACGCCAGTGCTTAGGCGTACGTGACAATACCGCGGGCTCGCGATGTCAATGCGACCGTGAGTTGCACACGTATTTATTTCCTGATGGCACACACGATTACTGTCCATTATTACGACGGGCAACGCACCATGCACAACGCCCCCGCCTGCGTACGTGCGAAAGCGTCTCTGCGAAAAAATTATCGTTGGTTTTCGCCGATTTCGGTTTTTGTCGCTCCATCGAACGTGTGTAGTGTGTGTGCGCGTATTTTCGCTATGCTATATACCCGTGCTGTCATATTTAACTCGCACGCGGGATATATTAAACAGCCGCACCGCGCGACATTTTACGTTCTTCTTTGTAAGCGTCCGTATATGCATTTTTCGTTATATAGGCGGGAGGTCCATCTCCCTTAACTATGCCGCGTGCGTGCAGTTCCTGTGGCTGGCATTTTCGCGCTGGTGACCCCTTCTCGTATAAGTGTCAGGTCGCATGAACTCGAATTCGTCTCTATTTTCCCTCTTTCTCTATCCTTTCCTGTGCGCATTGTCTCGCTTCGGGTGTGCAGGAAGGTTTTCCGTAGACTTTTTTTGAGGATTTGATCAAATCTATACATTTTTTTTAAATGGCGAGTTTTTCTGAATCAGAAAACCAATCTTGCAATTTGATGCGAAATAATGACGGCCGAAATTTTCTATTCACAAAAATGGTGGTTGCAAATGAAAACTACTTTACTCCTTATCTTGGCTGCTGAAAAAGAAGATGAAAAAGATGGTTATCTCGTTGTTGTTTTTAATGATGATGATGATGATGATGATGATGATGATGTTGTTGATAGTGATGGTGATGATGATGATAAGATTTACATCGCGCTTCTACATGTGCGCCAGATTTATGAGACGCGTGCGATACCGAGTCACGGAATTACACTTTTCGTTATAATGGTGATGGCGATGATGACGATGATGATGATGATGATGATGATGATGATGATGATGATGATGATATGATATACATCTGTTGCATCGTCCTACTTCCTGCTTGTTTCAGGTTTGAATCTGGGGCCTGTGGTCGCAGGCGTTATTGGTGCCAAAAAGCCACAGTACGACATCTGGGGAAACACTGTCAATGTGGCGAGTCGCATGGACAGTGCCGGCCTACCTGAGCACATACAGGTAAGCTAGTTCCCTAATTAGAATATGGAATGACAAGCACATACAGGTAAGCTCATGTCCTAATTAGAATATATGATGACAAGCACATACAGGTAGGTTCATGCCCTAATTAGAATATATGATGACAATCACATACAGGTAGGCTCATGCCCTAATTAGAATATAGGATGACAAACACGTACAGGTAATCTAATACCATAGTTAGAATATGGGGTGATGAGTACATACATTACAGGTATTCTAGTCTCATAGTTAGAATATAGTATGATTAGCATATACAGGTCTTCTAGTCTCCTAGTTAGAATATAGCGTGATGCGTACATACAGGTATTCTAGTCTCCTAGTAAGAATATAGGATGACAAGTACATACAGGTATTCTAGTCTCCTAGTTAGAGTTCCGCATGCACGTTCTCCTCTACCTAGGGCACTAGAAACTGTCTGTACGCATCCCGTTACTCAACTAGGAGACCGACATCCCTGTATGTCCGCCTCACGCTACAGCTCACTACTAGGAGAAGCTAGAATACCTGTCTGTCCGCATGCAAGCCTATACTCTCACTAGGAGACTCGAACTACCCTGTATGTACTTGTCATCCTATACTCTACTAAGGAAACTCGACTACCTGTATGTACTCCCGGCTATCTCTAACTAGGAGACTAGAATACCTGTCTGTAGCGTCATCACGCTACCACTCTACTGGAGCAGAGATACCTGTATGTACGCCCCCAGCTATACCTCTAACTAGGAGACTAGAATACTGTATGTACTTGTCCCTATGTCCTTACTAGAAACTAGACTACCTGTATGTACGATCACGTCTATAACTCTACCTAGAGATCGACATACCTGTATGCCGCCTCCCTGGACGCTACACCTACTAGGAGCCTAGAATACCTGTATGTACGCATCACGCGATACTCTCCTAGGAGACTAGACTTCTGTATGTACGCATCCACGCTATACTCAACTAGGCGAACTAGAATACCTGTATTACGCATCACGCTATACTCTCACTAGGCGACTAGAATCGCCTGTCTGTACGGGCCTCAGTCCACTCTACTAGCGACTAGATCCTGTTGTCCGCATCAGTTACACTCTCACTAGACGCCTCGCATCTGTCTGTACGCATCACGTTTACCCCTCTAAGCTAGAAGACTCGCATACCTGTCTGTAACGCATCCCGTTACAGCTCATAACTCGGAGACTCGCATACCTGTACTGTACCGCATCACGCTCTAACTCTAACTAAGACTAGAATCCTGTATGTACATCACGCTACCCTCTACTAGGAGACTAGAATAACCTGTATGCCGCCATCAAGCTATACTGCTAACTAGGGCTAGAATCGCCTGTCTGACGCATCACCTCTACTCTACCTAGGCGCCTAGAATACCTGTATGTACGCATTCACGCTACCCGTCTACCAGCCGACTAGAATACCTGTATGTACGCCTCAAGCTCTACTCTAACTAGGAGACTAGCTCCCTGTATGTACTTGTCATCCTATCTTCTTTACTAGGAGACCAGACCACTGTCGTACCATGCACGCTATACTCTAATGCGCCTAGACTACCTGTATGTACGCATCACGCTATACTTCTCACCAGGAGACTAGACTCTTGTATGTCCCCTCAACGTTACTACTCTCCTATCGCTTAACAATATTTTTTTAACTGCTCGCCTACCTGTATGTACGCATCCCCTATACTGCTAACTAGAGACTAGAATCACCTGTATGACGCATCACGCTCCCTCTAACTAGGAGACTCGGAATACCTGGTAATGTCCGCATCACGTTCTCTCTCACTAGGAGACAGACTCCCTTGTATGTCAGCATACGTTCTACTCTAACTAGGAGCTCGATCCTGTATGTCCTTTATCCTATATTCTTCCTAGGAGACTAAATACTTTGTAAGTACGCTCACGCTACACCTCTAACTCGGAGACTAGACTACCTGTCATGTACGCTCCGTTCTACTCTAATCTAGGAGACTAGATCCCTGTCTGTCCGCATCACGTTCTCCTCTAGACTTGAGACTAGAATACTGTCTGTACCATCCGGACTATACTCTACCTAGGAACAGAATATGCCTGGTAGTCGCATCACGCTATCCGCTCACTGAGGCGCCTCAAGCTACGCTGTGATGTACGGCCCTCACCCTATGACTCTCTAGGCGACTATAGAATCCTGTATGTTACGCCTCAACGCTACACCTCTACACTAGGAGCCTAGCCTACCTGTATGTACGGCCCTACGTTACACTCTAACTAGGAGACTAGAATCACTGTATGTACCATCACGCTCCAAGACTCTAACTAGGAGCCAGAATCCGCTGTATGTACCATCACGTTATACTCTAACTAGAGACTGAATCCCTGTATGTCCGCCTCAGCGTTTTCTACTCTAACTCAGGCGACTCGACTACCTGTATGTCCCTCCCGCTATCCTTAACTAGGAGACTCGAATCCCTCTGTCTGTCCGCTCCCGCTCCACTGCTACTAGGAGCCTCGCCTCCTGTCTGTACGGCCTCCACTCTACTGCTAACTAGGAGGCTAGACTACCTGTATGTCCTTGTCATCCTACTATTCTTACTGAGGCAACTAGCATCCCTGTATGTCGCATCAGCTATAACTCTACCTAGGAGCCTAGCATACCTGTATGTACGCGATCACGTGGCTACACCTAACTAGGAGACTCGAAACTGTATGTATCGCCATCACGTTATACTCCTACTCGAGACTAGAACTACTGTATGTACGCATCACGCTATCCTCTACTAGGAGACTAACTACCTTTAGCATCACGCTATACTCTCCCTAGGCAGACTCGCTACCTGTCTGTACGCATACACGCTATACCTCTACCTAGTAGCCTCAGAATACCTGTATGTACTTTGTCATCCTATATTCTTACTAGGAGAGCTCGCCTCCCATCTGTATGTACGCATCCCCTACGACTTCAACTAGGAGCCTAGCAACCTGTATGTCGCGCATCACGTTATACTCTAACAGAGACGCAGTCCCTGTATGTCGCCTCCCGTTCTCCTCTACCTATGAGACTGCTCCCTGTAATGTCCGCATCACGCTATACTTCTCCTCGGAGCCTAGACATACCTGTATGTCCCATCCGCTATACTCTAACTAGGAGACTCGCATACCTGTATGTCGCATCACGCTGATACTCTAACTAGGCGACTAGCATCCTCCGTATGTCCATCCGCTAGCCTCACTAGGAGACTCGAAACTGTATGTACGCATCACGTTCCCCTCTAACAGGAGATAAATACGCTGTATGTACGCATCCCACGCTATCCCTCTAACTGAGACTAGCATACCTGTATGTTACGCATCACGCCCTACACTCTAACGAGGAGACTAGAATATCCTGTATGTACGCAATCACGCTTTACTTCTAACTAGGAGCTGAGATACCTGTATGTACGCATCCACGCTAATACTCTAACCTGGAGACTTATGCATACCATTCGTACGCATCACCTATACTCTAACTAGTGAGACTAGTATCCCTGTATGTACGCATCACGCTACCCTCTACCTAGGAGACTAGCTAATACCTGTATGTACGCTCACGTTACACTCTACTAGAAGACTAGCATACTGTATGTCCGCCTCACGTTACCTTCTCTACCTAGGAGACTAGAATCCCTGTTATGTCCGCATCACGCTCTACTCTCACTAGGGACAGAATACCTGTATGTATACGCATCACGCTACACTCGTAAGTAGGCGACTCGATACCTGTATGTACGCATCACGCCTACTCTACACTAGAGACTCGAATCCCTGTATGTCGCATCACGCTCTACTCTAACTAGAACAGATCTGTATGTCCGCCTTCACGCTATACTCTAACTAAGGAGACTAGACTCCGCGTATGTACTACTTGTCATCCTATCATTCTTGACTAGGACACTAGCATACCTGTATGTACGCATCACGGCTATACTCTACCTAGCGACTAACACTGTCTGTACGCCTCCACGCCTACGCACTCAACTAGAGACTAGAATAGCTGTATGTACGCATCACGCTATCCTCTCACTAGGAAGACTGCCTCCCTGTTCTGTACGCATCCCGCTCGTACTCTCCTGGAGACCTAGCAATACCTGGTTGTACGCGTTGGTCATCCCCTATACTCTACCTAGGCGACGTAGCCTACCTGTATGTACTTGTCTCCTATATCTCACTATGTGGGAGCCTCGAATCCCTGTCTGTACGCATCAAGCTCTCTCTACCTAGAGACTAGACTACTGTCTGTAGTCATCAACCGTCTCCTCTAACTAGAGCTACATACTGTATGTACGCATCAGCTTATCTCCCTAGGAGATAGAATACCCTGTATGTACGCCTCACGCCTATACTCTACTAGGAGACTAGAATGACAGTATGTCCGCACACGTTACACTCTCTAACTAGGCACTAGAATCCCTGTATGTCGCCTCACGTTAGCCCTTCACTAGCAACTCGAATACCTGTCTGTCCGCATCAGCTATACTTCTACTCGGCGATCTAGAATACTGTATGTACGCATCACGCTATACTCTCCCTAGGAGCCTAGAATCCCTGTATGTCCGCTCCGTTACCACACTCTAATAGGAGCCTAATACGCTGTATGCTACGCATCACGTTCCCCCTAACTCGAACCTAGAATACCTGTATGTAGCGCATCATGGGGGGGGTGCGTTCCAGCTCCTACTCGAAGACTCCATACCTGTCGTCCGCATCCGCGTTACAACTCTAACTCGGAGCACTCAGAATACGCTGTAATGTACCGCATCAAGCTATACTCTAACTAGGAGACTCGACTACCTGTATGTCTTTAATCCTGTATTCTTATCGCCCTCGAATAACCTGTATGTCCGCATCAGCGCTATATCTAACTAGGCACTAGAATACATGTAGTACGCCTCACGTTACACTCTAACTAGGAGAATAGAATACCTGTATGTACGCGCATCACTTTACACTCTAACTAGAGAGCCTAGAATACCTGTCTGCTACGCTCCGTTCCCTCTACCTAGAAGCCTAGAATACGCTGTATGTACCCATCACGTTCCTTACCCGGCGCCTAGCATTGATGCTCCGATCAAGCTATCCTCTATCTAGGAGACTGAGAATACCTTATGTACTGCCTCCTCTATTCTCACTAGGAGCCTCGCAAACGCTTATGTACGCATCACGTTTATTACTCTAAACTCAGGAGACTAGAATCCTGTATGTCCGCCTCAACGCTCCATCTTCTTAACTCGGAGACTAGAATCCCTTATGTACGCATCACCGTTAACTCTAACTAAGGAGAACTAGAATACGCTGTTATGCCCCTCAAGCTAATCCTAATAGGCGCGTAGACTACCTGTCTGTACGCATCACGTCTATCCTCCACTAGGAGCCTAGGAATACATGTATGTCCGCATCACGTTACACTCTCCACTCGGAGACTAGAATACCTGTCTGTACGCATCACGTTCCCTCTAACTAGAAGCCTAGAATACCTGTCTGTCGCCTCACGTTCCACTCTAACTAGAAGACTAGAATACTGTCTGTAACGCCTCTACGTTACACTCTAACTAAGAGCCTAGACTACCTGTCAGTACGCATACATCACCTCTACTCTAACTAGGAGACTAGCATACCGTATGTACTTGTCATCTATATTCTTTTACCTAGGAGACAGCATAGCTCTGTCTGTCGCGCATCAGCGCTATATCTACCTCGGAGACTAGCATCCTGTATGTACGCTCACGCTATACTCTAGACTAGGAGATAAGACTACCTGTCTGTACGCTTCACCTTAAACTTCTAACTAGAACTAGAATACGCTTGTATGTACGCCTCACGTCTCGCTCGTAACCTAGGAACTAGAATCCCCTGTCTGTACGCATCACGTTATCCTCTCACTATGCGACTAGAATACCTGTATGTCCGCATACGCTAGTACTCTCACTAGGAGACTAGAATACCTGTATGTCGCATCACGCTATACTCTAACTAGGAGACTCGAATACCTGATCTCTCTC
>NW_014577092.1:616334-617855 GCF_000485595.1 Priapulus caudatus | reverse complement strand
TACAGGTATTCTAGTCTCCTAGTAAGAATATAGGATGACAAGTACATACAGGTATTCTAGTCTCCTAGTTAGAGTATAGCGTGATGCGTACATACAGGTATTCTAGTCTCCTAGTTAGAGTATAGCGTGATGCGTACATACAGGTATTCTAGTCTCCTAGTTAGAGTGTAGCGTGATGCGTACATACAGGTATTCTAGTCTCCTAGTTAGAGTATAACGTGATGCGTACATACAGGTATTCTAGTCTCCTAGTTAGAATATAGGATGACAAGTACATACAGGTAAACTAATCCTGCGGTGCAGGATTAGCTGATGAATTAGTTCCCCACCATTTACCCTGACCTGATTTATTGCGTTGTTCCTGTGGAGACACTTGCTTGATATTGCTTGCCTTTATTGGTATTCATGTGGGTTGTCACGTTTGACACATTTTTTATGTAAACACTTGAACGTGTGAATCATTGAAAATTGTGTCGATCTCGATCTCGTATGCTCGATTTTCTATCGTAACGTTGAAAGTATTGTTACGTAACCCGTATATTTTACGCTGGGGTTGAACGTTTGTGAATATCCTTACTTTATCGATTTGGCAACTTGTGACTTTTCCTATATAACAGAGGTTTTTCACACACAAAAACTAGTAAATAAAACATGTGCTTTTTCGGCCTTCAGGTTACTACTGAAATCTACAATCAAATCAAGGACCGGGGGTACGAATTCCAGTGTCGAGGCACCATCAACGTGAAGGGCAAGGGAGAGATGACCACGTATTTTCTCAAGGGCCGATCGAGCGGAGAGAGCTGATACTTCGCGCGGCTCTCGTAGTATAGCAGCGTGCGCGTCGTTGAGCACGCCTCGTCCGCTCGACACGTCGTCGTGAGAGGGTCGGCCACGCAGCAGCGGCAGCAGCTGCCTCGTGAGGAGCCGCAGCAGCCGAGTATTCGCGCGTCTGTGATTGCTACGTCTCGTGCTGCGTCGATTGCCGCGTAGTGAGCGAGAATCGGCTTCTAGAACAGTCGCGAACGCAAGCAGCAGCAACAGCAGCAGCAGCAGCAACAGCAGCAACAGCAGCAGCAGCAGCAACAGCAGCAACAACAGCAGCAGCAGCAAGAACAACAGCATCAGCAGCAGCAATAACAAAAAGCGCAGCAGCAGCAGTAGTAGTAGTAGTAGTAGTAGTAGTAGTAGTAGTAGTAGTAGTAGTAGTAGTAGTAGTAGTAGTAGTAGTAGTAGTAACAACAACAATACCAGTAGTAGTAGTAGCAGTAGTCGTAGAAGTAGTAACCACAGCAGCAGTAGCAACAACAATATCAGAAAGTACATCAACAACAGCAACCACAACAATAATAGTAGTAGTAATAGTAGCAGTGCCAGCAGCAACAGGTTGCATAGTTCATCCGCTCGATTTTTAATTGCTTGGAAATCGCCGAGGCGCGCGGGATCGCTGCTATAACGACGTGTTAGGGAGAGAGAGAGAGAGAGAGAGAGAGGAGGAGGGACGGGGGCGCGGCGCGTGTGTCG
>NW_014577092.1:596395-616324 GCF_000485595.1 Priapulus caudatus | reverse complement strand
AGAGAGAGAGAGAGAGAGAGAGAGAGAGAGAGAGAGAGAGAGAGAGAGAGAGAGAGAGAGAGAGAGAGAGAGAGAGAGAGGGGGGGGGCGCGGCGCGTGTGTGCCTGCGTGGTTGAATGTGCGTGCGTGCGGTGTGCGGCGGTTAGTGAAATTAATTAGAGAAAGGCGCTTGGCAGGTCGGAACGGCCGTTCCCCGCATATTGCACGCATGGTGTTGACACCAGCCCGAGGGTCAAGCTATTATGGTGTGTGCGTGCGGCGTGTGCCTGCACGTACGTGTATTTATTAGTCTCTTCATTGATTTCAAGAGAATAATTAGCTATGCAATGGCGTTGTCGTCATCATTGGCGGCTTCCATTGCTCACTACGTCTCTGAAAGGGTTTGAATTACTTACAGGGTTCCCCGAAGCGTGACAATCACGTGAAAACATATCACAAGTGCAACCGTGAAGGTCAAGCATCAGGGGTCGCTAGTCAAATGGACATTGTCCGTTTCTTCTATCGGCCCTAAGATTTAACATTATTTAACAAGATTAAATCCAGTTTGATTGCACTGGTCCGGTGATGTATAAAAGTTGTTCTGTATTAATTATTTTACTGAAACGATGCGCTTTTAGTGACGCCATGGATTTATTGCACGTTTGTTATATCGCAAGATAGAAGTACTGTGGTGCCCATGTTTGTCATGTAAGATCATCGTGAAACAACTACATTACGTTAAATTATGGACAACTATTATTTTATTGAAAGCAGCATAAAATTGACTTTCTAATGACTCTATAAAGGATGGTTATGCGATAACCATGTAGGAATAGACGAGATACTGTGCACAACATGTATGTTTTAATGTAAAACAAATTCCCGCAGTTTTTCACCGTAGATTTCCAAAAGTCGATTAAAAAATCTTGTAGCACGTAACGCAAACGGTGTTAGTTCGTAGATTACTCAAGAGCGTATTAAGACCTTCTTAATACGCTCTTGATTTACTCCATGTCGCCTCTGGACCATCTAGGAGGAGATAATTATTTGCGTCCCGTCAGAGTATTAATTATCGTATTCGCGCCATAGGGACCTGGTAAAGGCTCATTACTGTCTGCCCATAGTCAGTATAGACCAGTCTTAATTATTATTCATGACCTGGGGTCATCGCACGAAAACGAGGCTAAGCTAGGCAATTTTGTAAACAATGGCTGCTCAGGCAGGCACGCACAGAGGGGGTACACGCACGTACACGCGGGTACACGCAGATACACGCAGGTACACGCGGGGACACGCAGATACACGCACGTACACGCGGGTACACGCACGTGCACGCGGGTACACGCACGTACACGTACCGCACGTACTCAGCGGTACACGGAGATACACGCACGTACACGCAGGTACACGCGTGTACCACGCGTGTAAGTGAGTTTACCTGCGTGTACCCTGCGTGCACGTGCGTGTACCCGCGTGTACGTGCGTGCACGTGGGTGACCCGCGTGCACGTGCGTGTACCCGCGTGTACGTGCGTGTATCTGCGTGTCCCCGCGTGTACCTGCGTGTATCTCCGTGTACCCGCGTGTACGTGCGTGTATCTGCGTGTACCCGCGTGTACCTGCGTGTATCTCCGTGTACCCGCGTGTACGTGCGTGTATCTGAGTGTACACCCTCTGTGCGTGCCTGCCTGAGCAGCCATTGTTTACAAAATTGCCTAGCTTAGCCTCGTTTTCGTGCGTGATCCCAGGTCATGAATAATAATTAAGAATGGTCTATATGTTATAGAGTATAGCTATCGACTGTGCTATCGATACAGTAAAAACCCGCGTATAAGAACCTGTATTTTTCCAGGTTAGCCTAAAAAGGTTCTTATATAATTGGTGTGTACTGGGAAATTAGGCTATTTAGGTTCTTAAATAGGTTCTTATTTTCTTAAGAAAAAAATGTGCTTGTGGCTGGTAGAATATTGGTGCAGTCCCTTGTTTATACAAAATATTCATATAATTATGTCTAAATGTTTGCAATCTAGACAAATACAAACCCTATTCTACGTTCTTGTTTCTTTTCATGCCCTTTATACCTAATAGAGTATAGACCACCAAGAACTTGTTTTAGTTAATTTATGAATTTTAAAGTGTTAACTGAATTTTATTAAATAAGAACCTGTTTCAAATTTTAGGCTACAACAGGTTCTTATGTCAAGGGGGTCTAAATGGAAAATCCTAACAGGTTCTTAATCACTATAAGCGGGTTTTTACTGTACTCTGCGTTGATATGGGTGAACTTCGAACGTTATCAATTGTCGTGGGACAAAGTGACCTCTAGAGAAGTATTCATGTTTCTCTGCATTGTTGTAACGGTACTGGCAGTGCGACCAATATGCTGAAATAGGTCTTATTATACTTCCTTCGAGGTCTTTCTTGAGGTGCAAATGAAAAGCTTGAAAAGGCGAGACAGTGACTTCTCATAAGCGAGATGTGATGTACGACAGAGACCTTTCTATGGGCACGTTTGCGCCTGAATTAATGTTATTGAACCATGAAATGGCGTTTTCATTGGTGTATACATACGTCCACCTACCCGTATTGTAAACGTTGGAGTTTCATAGTGCATCTACTGAGATTTATTTCTCTGCAATGTTATAATCAAACTAATTTGCCACACGAAAATGAAGACATAACTAGATTTAGCACCATAGGCATAACTGATTCTCTATAGTCCTACGTAGCGGAGGCAGTGAAGGCCGTAGCGCTAGACCTATAATCCGACATTACTCCTATCTCATGTATAATAAATTGCGTTTGTCTTAGTTTGTAGGAAAAACTGCAATGTAGCTTTTTTGATTATTTTTTAAATAGCATTTGTGATAACAATGGATGCAATATTTAGAGGCAAATTTGTAGACCCATCGCAAATTTCTCGTGCTTTTAGCGCGGCCATATTGATTTTACGCATGTTCATTTGTTTCATAAACGCCAGCAGAGATTTTATGTGACATACAACAGTAGCCTTCCGCCGAGTGTTCACCAATGTTGCACTATTTCGTCTCTGGAAAAGGCCTTTTGTATTTTTTTTGCGGTAATATTCAGCACTAGGGTTCAGTAATTTGCATAATAGGCCTATGCACGCAAGGTAGATGCCTCGTAGACGTCTAGAAAGCATGAGAGGTGAGATTGGTCTTGTCGCGTAGTTGTGCCATCGCGTCAAGTGGCGTAGCCATGGTGACCATTCCTCCATTTTTGTGTTTGATACGGGATCCGACTACATGCCAAAAAAATCTCGAAAACCTTCTGGCAAAAGTTTCGAGTGAAGGTTGGAATTTGAATCTGTAGTCATTAAGTGTGAATAAAGTGTATGTCGCGTATGCACCGAAACGATCTCGAGTATTTTTAATTAAGTTCTGTACGATGCTTATTCAGGCATGCTGCATATGGACGCCCTCTACTGTTGTACACCACCTATATTACTGGGCAACAGGGTCTCGTACTGGTAACGAACTCAATAGCTTTCACCTCATGGCGTCAGTTGGGATTAGATAATTTAACACATGCGCGCATGTATCGCGAATGTATTGTAAAGATTCTATCACAGAAGAATGACACGATATAGCGTTGCTAACCCGTATCACATATAGTGCTATGGAAATGCTATGATTACTCGAATCATTTGTGTAACGAAAACGAACGGAAAACGATATATGTGCGATGCGTGCGTCCGTGCGTGCACGTAGACCTGCGTATGTGTGAATGGACTGAAATCTCTATTCTGGTCGTCTTTATTGTACGTAGAGAAAAATAATGTGCCTAAGCATGGTAATTAACATGCGTATATACATGCCTCTCCCCGCGTTCGTGAAACCCGATATGTGCATGCAGTTTCCACGTAGACTCCTTTTCTGTTGCGTGCAAACCATTTTTATCAACGCGCAGTAGGTATATTGGAACCTGCCGCAAATGTGTTTTGTGATAGGCCATTGTACGATGTGGAGTATGACTTATATCCTACTGTATATATTTATGTATATTGCACTCATGAACTTGTACAATAGATTAGTGATCAATGATTCACAAGACCCTCTTGTTCGTCGCTCATGTTTATCGTACAGAAAAGTCGCGCTAATTGACCGTGACCCCTTATTTACCCCGCCCCCCTCCCATAGCTACTACCCTGCTAGCTACTACCCACGCGACCCCTCGGCTATTTTCTCCATCCTATCTACTACCTCTGCGACTCCCTCAGCTACACCCCCTACTATGTGCACGTGAGTGAGGAGTATGTGACATTGCGCACTCATTACATCATCAAATCGACACAGTTCTGCCTGTATGATCCGCTTTGTGCGTTTGCTGGCCGAGTAAAGATTACCGTGACGAGTGAATATGTAAAGATTCACATGTAAAATCTCTATGTGCTTGTCCGTGACATCGTCTGCCACGGGCTGCACAGCCCTCGTGATGGAGATTCCCACTAATTAGATCTCCCCCCCCCCTTAGTTTCCCACTGTAATACCATATAAGCAGGTGCTTATACATAACATTTATAAGCTCCTGATATAAGTATATTGAAAATATACATTATTGTATAATTGTATAATAGTAATATGGCATGCGTTCCAATCGTCAAAGAAATCTATGGCGCATTTGGGTTAATATATGCTTAACCTGTACTGCTGCTTCTGCTGTGTGTGTGTGTGTGTGTGTGTGTGTGTGTGTGTGTTGCGTGCGTGCGTGCGTGCGTGCGTGCGCGTGCGTGCGTGCGTGTGTGTGTACCCCTTATTTACGTGTTGTCTTTCGATCCGTTATTATCATAAAAGACGCCGAATTACAGCGATAATACATTGCTCTGTCTGAATAACATGAGAGTTACGAGAACCGCATGGGCGTTTATGTAAACTTGGGTCGGTTGCGAAGCTACTCGATGTCACCATGTTGCATATTGCTGAAATCACATATTCTATAGAATATTCGGGGTGCATTCAGGTCCTGCACCCGCATACTGCTACAGGGGCATAAACCATGATGAACTTTCCCAAATAATATGCATGGCACATTTAGGTTAATATATGTGCGTAGTATATATATAGTGTGTGTGTTGTGTGTGTGTGTGTGTGGTGTGTGGTGTGTGTGCGTGCGTGCGTGCGTGCGTGCGTGCTCGTGCGTGGTGCGTGCGGTGCGTGTGTGTGTGTGTGTGTGTGTGTGTGTTGTATATTAACGTGTACTGCTGCTTCTGTTGTGTATGTGTAGATTTGTATGTGTGTGCGCTTGCGCATGCGTGCGTATGAGCGCGTGTGTGAGCGTGCGTTGTACAAATACCCGCGCGTGTATGAGCGTTTACGTGAGCGTGTGCTGTGCGTCTGAGCGCGTGTGTGTGTGTACGTGCTTGCACTTATGTACGCGTACGTATGCGTACGTACATACGTGAGTGCGTTACATGCGCGTGTGCGTGCGTGCGGGCGCGTGTGTTACGTGCATGTCTGCATCACGTGCGCGTTGTTGGCGTGCATGCGTGAGGGTGTGTGGGCCCGGAAAAAAAAAAAAAAAAAAAAAAAAAAAAAAAAAAAACAAAAATAAAAAAAAAGAAAAAAAAAAAAAGAGAATAAGAAATAATATATAATAAGATAGAGAGAAGAAAAAAAAAAGAAAAAAAACAAAAAAAAAAATAAAAAAAGAAATAGATAAAAAGATAAAAAGAAGAATAGAAAAATAAAATAAGAAAAAAAAAAAAAAAAAAAAAAAAAAAAAAAGAAAAAAAAAAAAAGAAATAAAAAAAGAAAAAAAAAGAGATGAGATAGATAGATAAGAAAAACAAAAAAAACAAA
Source organism: Priapulus caudatus (assembly GCF_000485595.1). Lineage (NCBI taxonomy): Eukaryota > Metazoa > Priapulida > Priapulimorpha > Priapulimorphida > Priapulidae > Priapulus > Priapulus caudatus. The sequence continues at coordinate 610,527 of NW_014577092.1, read as the reverse complement.
AAAAAAAAACAAAAAAAAAAAAAAAAAAAAAAAATAAAAAAAAAAAATATAAGATAGATATAGAAAAATAAGATGACAAAGAAAGAAAAAAAAAAATAAAAAAAAAAAAACAAAAAAAGAACCAAAAAAAATAAAAAATAAAAAAAAAATAAATGATGATGTGACAGAAACTAGAAAAATAATAATATAAAAGAGAAAAGCAACAGAAAGAGAGAAATAAGTAACGAAGGCAAATATAAATAATTCAAAAATCGTATAGGAGATAACAGAAATAGACAGATATAAGACAGCGCTGTGAAATAAATAAGATGGACAATAACACTAGAGAATAGCAAATATATAATAAAATATATCAGTAATGACATCCATACCAAAAAGATACAAAAAAAATAAATAAAGAGAATATAGGAGAAAAGAAATAATAAATAAAAAATAGAAAAATAATAACACATAAGATACTAAGAAACAATACTATTTAAAATGTGTGTTGTATGGTGTCTGCGCGTGCGTCCCGCGGCTGTGTTGTGTAGTGTGTGCACTGCTGTGGCGGTGTGCGTGCGTGCGTGCGGTGCGCTGTGCAGTGCGTGCTGTCGCGTGCGAGATAAGTAGTCGATGTGTGCGCTTGCGGGCATGAAGCGTCGCCGTCTGAGCGCGTGGTCGTAAGCCGTAGCGTGCGTGCGTCTGACGCCGCGTTGGTCCAACGCCGTTCTGCGTCTGCGCGTGCGTCTAGAGCAGCGTGGTAAGCGATGCGTGCGTGCGGTGTGCAACAGTGTAACGCGTGCGTGTGTGGCGTGTGGTCGTGCTTGCACTTACACGGTATTTTACGTGTTGTCTTTCGATCAGGTTATCATCATAGAAATGGTCACCCCGAATTACAGCTGATAATACATTTCCTGCTCAAATAAATATAGTTTTAGAACCGCACTGGTCGTTCATGTAAACTTGGGTGGGTGGCGAAGCTACTCGAATGTGCACCATGTTGCATATTGCTGAAGATCACTATTCTAACAGAATATTCGGGGCATTCAGTCCGTGCACCCGCTACGCGTGCAGGGGCAAACCATGAGTAACTTTCCCAAAAAATAGATAATACTGACGCGTGTGCGGTGCCATGCGTGTAGTGTGTTGTGCGGCGTGTCCGTGTGTGGTGGCGTGCCGCGTGATGCCGTGCGTGCGTGGTTAGGGTCTACATGATCTTTAGGTTATTGTCCGATATGGCGACAATGTCTATAGGTTATGACACATATATATCAGTTCGGCTATATATAGATAGACGAGAGAGACGGGCTTCGGACGCCCTTGTGAAACGAGAGAGAGAGACCGAGAATGAAGACGAGAACGAGATAGAGAGAGAGAGAGAGATTGCGTGTGTTACGATACACTGATTCTGCTACCCTACGTAGGTAATAATAAAGGCTATATATAATTCCTGTTAGGGTTATATATATTATCGTTTGTATTAGCTTACAATTGCGATTTGGTTTAGTGTTACTGTTACCGACATTTCAACGCGGAAAATGTATTAATACATCGATTTTTAAAAGAATGTGATATAATTACCCACGCTTCGAGTCGTTAGCGGTACATGTGTAATGAGGCTCGTGTCGTTAATAGTGGCCAGGTTCGTGACGTTTGGCGCGTGTAAGATGCACCATTAGATAGCACGATTAATAGACAGACGTGAATAACGTATGACAGAAACAAGAGGTAACGTAGAGCAATTAGTTCTATTAATCTTTTACCGAGTAATACACAAATATTATAATCCCTCTAGGGGCATAGCGCGTACACGGGTCGTAGCACAGTACAATATACACTGTACAATAAACCGTATCAAAGTAGTTTACACACACAAATCAAAGTAGTTTACACACACACATCAAAGTAGTTTACACACAAATACAATAAGACAAGGCAAGCTAACCATACTCACATCTGGCGAAGGTGATTCTGCCTTTCTGTTCTAAAGTGGGTCTTTTTATATCATTTTCGCCGAACCACGTGAACCGCGTTTGGCCCACATAACATGGATCGCTTTCACAACTTTCGATAGGGGGCACTAATGAGGCGGGTGACTGATTAGTCGCCCGAGGCAAGTCCCTGTCACCGAATCTGCCGGTGTAAATTCTTATAATTAAGTATCTATCTATGGCTGAATTAGCTTCATTACATTACCCCGCTACCTATAAAAAGTTGTGAGCTGTTATTTTACAGCGAACAACTTAAAGGTTAGTATTATTTGTACGTTTATCTATATCTTTCATTAAAAAGGTGTTGCTCAATTCTACGTTGCATATTTTTATTATCTTAATGTTTCTTTTTCTTTGTTTCATATTTTATATTTGGTTTTGTTTTTTAAGAATTTTTGTTTCAGTAAATAGTGTGTTCTGACCCTTGCTAAAATGTTAATTAAAACTAGTGTTACAAAAAAACATAACTAAGCTTAACTAATCCTTTATTAATGCGTCGTCTGACGTCCGTTGTCCTCAGTTGTCCGTGGGTGCATCTCCGTGGCTGGATCTGTGGGTGTCTCCGTGGGCGTCTCCGTCGATCGGTGGTGCTGCGCTGGTGTGGTTCCGTCGATCGGTGTTGCTGCGCTGGCGCGCGTCTGCGTCGATCGGCCGGCATGGGAGGCCACTAGAGTAGGCGTGCTATCGTCGTCGTCGCCGTTGGTGTTCCTAGGGACGTGGCCGGGATATGTATTGCTCCAGGTCCTTTCTCCAGAAGATCAAGGTATCCGGTATTGTGCGATGTCAATGCTCAATGTCCTTGTAGTAATCGTCCCAGGTGTAGGACGGGTCCCGACGGCCGGAAAAGCTAAAGGGGGAGGGTGGGGGTCGTTGTTGGGGACCCGTGTATGGGTCGGTAGTGTAGTGGTAGGGGGGAACATAGTAGGAGTCATAATCTGGGGTGGTTATCTGGGACTGAGGTGAGGGAGTTGCGGGAGGGGTAGGTGGGGTGGAAAGTGGCATCGGGGAAACAGCGAGTACTGATCTTCCTGGATCTTGTGTTTTCCTGGCTGCTCGGCGGCGGCGGCAGTCGGCAATCTTGAAGAGTCGGCTCTGCTGACACTGGCGGGTTGAGTCGGTCCTGATGGTCGGGGTGGTGTCAGTGGCGACGTCGAGGTGGATGGTGGCGGTGGCGGTGGTGATGTCGGCGACGGTGATGTCGGCGACAGTGATGTCGGCGACGGTGATGTCGGCGACAGTGATGTCGGCGACGGTGATGTCGGCAACGGAAACGGTCTCTAGGGTGTCAGTCGAGGGAGTTTTAGGAACGATAGTGCTGACGGTGTTTCTGGCATTCCCCCGCGCTGTGGAATAGAAGGTGGAGTCAATCGCCTTCCACACGAGGTTGGTGTAGGTGTGAGCCCTTGTCACTGCCTCTTGCGATGGCTTCTCTCCTTGGCGGGTGCCACTCCTCGCAAGAGTGGCTGCTGCGTTGGCTGCCTCTAGGGCGGTGGAGATCATGGCCATCTCGGCAGGTGAGACGACAAGATTCTTTTCCATAGTTGTTGCTGTGGTAAGGACTTGGTGGAAGAGTAGAAACGATTAGACATCGTGAGCGTTATAATGCAGCGCACGATGCGAGGTAGGGAGTCATATGGACAATACTCAAGAGCAACGTAGTGGCTGATGCTGGAGATGTTTTCCACAGTTAGAATCGATTGAGTATGGTCGTATTTGTTGTAGTTTGAATCAACGGTGTTAGCACAAGTAGTGACGAGACGGAAATGCTGTTTAAAACTCACAAAAATAGGATTACTCACTAATCGTGAATACTGTAAACAAAAAATCGAAAAAACAAAATTGAAGGTGATATAACAAAGCATTTGAACAAGTTCCACATGTATAAGAAATCGTAATTATGTAGTTACAAAACAAGAAAATATAAAGTAAAGTAATATACACGTAAAAAAACATAGATAAAAAACGAAAATCCAATTGAACAGAAATGAAAGCGTAACATAAACTATAATACGTTTAAAAAATAAACACAAATAAAATAATGATATAAAATTATAACACGTTGTACTGTGAGCTTAAATAGGAAATTGAAATCATGCCGTTATTGAATACCAAATCAGTTATGCGCATCATTTTACAACATAGTTTGATCTGGAATGTGCAATGTGTGGGGGGGGGTTAGTGGTTGGGTTGCTTGGTGCTATATAGTTGGGTAGCAAAAAAATTTTATCAGCGAGATTACCCAATTATCGTTCCCGATATAAGATTTATGTTTAGGATGAAACAAGAGATGAACTCTGCGTTGACAATGTTATTGCACTTATCGGTCGTGCTTTAAAAATAATGCTAACGAATAATCAGTTAAATCCCTGATATAATATATCTGCGTGTTCAATATAGTAATTCTGCTGTAGTACTGTAGTACGGCTGGAAAGAATAAAACAAAATAATAAAAAATAAACAAAGACTAAAATAACGAGGTGCTATGAACTCTCAGTGTTTGATACAACCTACAGTACTCATTCTACGCTGCGCAAACACAGGTTGTTGTTGTGTGTGTATAAGAGTGGTTTATGACAGAAATATCATTAGTAGCTGATCGAATTACTACTTTGAGCTCGTTGCAAGGCTTCAGCAACCTGGTAGACCTGCACTCCTACCAAGGCACTTGGTTGTTCGACGCGAATTGAGTCCCGTTTATTTAAACTGTTTTTATTCAGCGGAAGTCGAATAAGCGGCTTCCTTGATGGAGTGTCCCAGCAATAATCTTGCTAATGGTATGAGGTCACCCTCGCTAAAGTCATTGTCAAACGATGCTTGCTCCTGTAGGTGCTCATCGTCTGTATCATCGGTGGAGCTATCCACGGATGAGCTCGCTGCCGGGTAGGCGCGCATTGCTAATCGCAATGGCTGCTTTCTCGTATGTTTTTCCTGCGGCTGTTGCTCTTGTTGTTCCTTGGTTTCTTTATTGGGCTGATCTCAACGTAAATATGGGTGAGCTGCGCGGAGGTTGTCGACATGCGCTGTTATCTCGCGTCTTGGTGTCTCGTGTTGCAGCAAACATTTCTTGGGCGTTATGACTTTAATAACGGTGAAATGCGGTTTCAAAGGAGATGCTAGCTTCGGAGTTGTGTCTGGCTTCAGTGTTGAATCGTGGTAATATACAGCATCTCCAACCTTGAATTCGTGTGCCCTAACTTTCCTATTGTAGAGCCTCTTATTTCTTTTGCTGACCTTTCTTGTTGCCTCCTTCAGATGTGGATACGCCTGATGAAATCGTTCCATGTTCTGCGTAAAGGAGTCCTCATCATAATCTTTACGTCTAGGTAATAAGACGTTATCAAGGGGAAATACAGGGGGCCTAGAGTATAAAAGATAAAAATGTGAATGCTGTGTAGTTGCATATGATATGCCGCCAATAAAGAGGGGAGTAATAGGTCCCAATTATTCTGTGCTGGGTCGACATACTTTGCGATAAACGAATTCATAACTCGATGGAAGCGTTTGCATGAGGCGTTAGAAGCTGGGTGGTATGGAGCACATTTTACAGCTTTTATTTTAAAATGTGTTGTTAGTTTAGTCATAAGTGCATTTACCTATTCTTTCCCGTTATCTGAAAATAGAATCTTTTGTAGTATCTCGTCGCTGCCGATTTATTTTTTACTGGAAAACATTCCGCCCATTGTGTTAGTTGGTTGTGAAAATGAATAATGTATCTATTGCCACGTGGTTTGATAGGGTACTCAACAGTATCGACGGATAAAATTTCGAAAGGTGCATTTGGAATCGGAGCTGCGCTGAGGGGCAAAAGTACATGGGTTAGTTTCTTTGATTTACATACGATACATTTGTTAATATACTCCTTAATGGTAACATACATCTTGCTCCAGAAGTATCGTTGACGTATGGTATTATAAGTTCTTGCGAATCCAAAATGTGCGCCGAGTTTATTGTCGTGATGTGCTGCTATAATTGCTGTAAAAGATTTATCGGGGATAACTAGATGCACTTCGACCTCTCCTTCTTTTACCAAATGTGGGATATGATAGACTAAGTCATGCTTATCGATGAAGTATGACGATAATATCTTTAGATCCTTGATAGTTGTAGCTTGAGATGTGAGCGTGGTGCGTATTAGATAGATCGTGGGGTCGCTCTCTTGGTGAGCCTTGATTGCTTATAAAGATAGTGCCGGCGGGCGTGTGTCCTCGTCGCTGTCCAACTCACTTTCACTTTGTAGAATATAATTGATGGGAGTTGGTTCCAAAGCGTTGTTTACCTGCGCTAGCTGTCGCATGTTGTCTACTGGGGTGATCGGTCCTTTGGATTGCATTCCGTGTGAGTCCATTGTCTGTCCTTCCTCTATTTGAGTCGCGTGATTAGTGAGCCTTGATGGGTGATCAGCATGTGGAATGAATTTACCTGACGTATACTGTATAAACGGCTAAAATTCGCTGATTATCATTGCCCAACGTAATAACCGGGGATTTTTCAATGTTGGACTTTTTAGAATGAACTCTAGACACTGAAACAAGCTCTGGCTAAATAATGTCTAAGCTTCTGCAAGGTGCAAATTAATGCTTAGGTTACACGGTCAGTTGCCGACCAACAACATTGTGTAGGGGTTAATTAATGGCTAAGATAGTATATAACAATTTCTTGGCCCTGGAAATTATCTTGGACTAGTACCGCGCCTACCGCGTGATTACTCGCATCGGTATATAGCTTATACGGTTTATGTATATCTGGGTACGCGAGAATCGGAGCTGATATCAGTGAAGCTTTTAAGTGTTGGAATGCTAGTTCCGCCTGTTCACCCCACATAAATTTTGCGTGTTTCTTCGTTAACATAGTTAATGGCATTGCTATTTTAGAAAAATCTATTATGTGTGCTCGATAATATGAAGCCATCCCGAGAAACAATCTTACTTGTTTTATGGTGGCGAATGATTTTAAGTTTTTAATGGTTTCAATCATTTCTGGGTCCGGCTTGATCACTTGGGGTGATATAACATGACCCAGGTAACGTACGCTCTGCTTTATAAAGTTGCATTTTAATAGATTGAATTTTAAACCAGCCTGTCTTAATCAATCAAAAACAGTTTGAATCTCTTTCAAATGTTACGAAAATGTTGGGGATAACACTACGATGTCGTCGATATAGGGCGTAGCACAAACATTTAATAATCCTTTTAAAACAGAATGTAAACGTTTTTGAAATGCACCAGACGCTCCTGACAACCCGAGAGGTAGGTAGTTCCAAATTTCAGAATTAGTACACGTTACAGTACACGTTTTTAGCTTATCCTCGGCATCCAGGATCTTCAAATATCCGCTTTTTAAATATAAAGTCGTGTAGTTTTGAGATTTACCTAAACATGATAAGAAATATCTTGTATACGTGGCAAAGGGTATGAAATTTTAGTTGTTAGTGCATTTAAACAGTGAAAATCTATGACTAAGCGGCCCGTAGGATTATCGCGTTTCTTAACCAGAAAACAAGGGAACGACCAATCTGATGTTCCTTCCTCCACAATACCTGCTCGTAATAATTTCTCGAAGTGCTCAGCCATTTTCCTTCAATACAGTAAGGGAGTTCTATAAGGAGCTTGTTTCACAGGGGCATTTTGCTGAGTTTGAATTTCCACAAGATGAACAAGAATTTGAACAAGATGAGTGGACCCAAGCTCATAATCGGAGTTTTCAAATAAATCCCGATTAGCTGTAATTAATTGTTCTATCTCGTTACGCTGAGTCTTAGGTAAATAGGTTAGCTTGACCAAGTGACTGCTATTTTCTTAGTTTGTGTTTCAGACTGTTTAGCCGCAGGCATGTCATTTGCATCTTGCGACGTTGTGACTGATGCAACCTATGGAATGTATGACCTAGTGGGAATTTGTATAGGTGTTTATGAACATGTGCGTGGAGGGTAATTACGGTATACACGTGTATGTGCGAATGCATGTGTCGACGCTATACGCTGTATATAGGGCGCTTTGTCATTTGAGCGATTTGGTGAGTACAAGGATAATTTGGTACCTTGTTCTAGAAATGAGTTCGTTAGTGTCGCATTATACAAAGGAATTTGTGTCGTGGTTGCTACTGTCTGCTTTCTATATGAAGAAATAGTTTTAGTCTTTGGTTGTTGCAAATGACCGGTACACATACGTGTAGAATTCGCTGGAATGTTAATCGAGGTGGTAACAATGAATGTTTGGGCCGCCTTTGAGTCTAAGATAGGTATGGCGGAATTATTTATTATCAAAAGTCACTGCGCACAATTTAATATAACCCTATGGCATTGGAGGAAGTCAAATCCCAGTAAAACGGTTTGATAAAGGTCGCGTACTATGAAGAATGTATGGTTAACTGTTAGATTAGCAATCGAAATAGGCAGAACCGTTTTACCGAGAACAAATATATCTCTGCCACTAGCAGATCGCAAAATTTGAGTATGCGCTGACGAGAAGGTGTGTATAAATTTTGATTTTAATCATTGCTAAAATAATTAATTCATAAGGAAAACTGCCAAACCCGAATCTATAAGTGCATGAATTTCTGTCTCGGTGAGTGACGCAACGCACATAGGTATAATATTAGCGTTTGTCGTACTCGGAAGTGTATTAGGTATAGTTTTCTTTAAATGCGAGTGAGATGCTAGTGTGAGATTCACCGATCTGATCGTCTCGCCTGGCGGAAACTGGTACCGGCATTTACCGACAAACGAAATGGTTGCGGCCGTGGACAGTTTGCCCATAAGTGACCTGGGGAATTACAAAGCGCACATATTGGTATTCCCGTTGACGTATAGAGAAATTTGGTATCTCGTCTCGGGGCACTTAATGGTTGTTGAGTTTGTCCTTGAGACGGATAATTAAACCGAGAGGGGTAACGTGAAATATATGGTTGGTGGACAGACGGCATGAACGGCTGACGTGAATTAGTAAACGTTTCGCGGCGTGGGACATTTTCACGTTGATTCCAGTTATCTCGTATACGGTTATTACCTTGATAATTACGCTGCGGCTGTGGATATTGATATGTTTGTCTGTCCGGTCGCGTAGCTTTGTCGTATGTCTGTTGTAAATTTGCTACAATCTTCTGGATATCATTAATTTGTCGCTGTATTGTGAGTGGCTCTGTTACAGAGATAAGGGATAAGTCTGTCACGTCCGTCGACTTCTGCGTTCGCATTTTAACCTCCATTTCCAAAACCATCTCATCATTAGAAATTTGTACTGCTTTTTTTAATGTAGCTGGTTTTTGACGTACCAAAATTTTCTTTAAAGAGTCTGAGCTGCCACCGTCAGTAAAAGAATCAACAAATCTAAGTTGTAAACTCGCATCGTTATTATTTAATTGACCGAATGCCATTTTACCAAGGTGTTCTAACCTTTTCGCAAATGACTGAACAGATTCTGAATGTCTCTGTTTAGCTTTCTTAAATTTTTTAAAAGCAAGCGGTGCTTCGCGCGCATCTGTATAACGCTGTTTTAGTATTTCGAAGAAATGTTTCCACGTTATAGCAGGAGAAACGCTTAAAATTTCTGCCGCGAAATTGGCGGCCTCCCCATTAAGTAAGTGAAGCGCTAGTCTAATACGTCGTTTATCTTCTGTCTTATCCAATATGTAACAAGTGTGAAATATTGTGGGCCCACTGAGTAAAGGTAACGGGCGTATTATCTGTTCCGTTAAACTCTCGATAACCTGATACAAAGTATAAGTATAAAGTAATAACCATTGTATCTCCTTGACTAACTGTTGCATAGGTAATTTAGAAAATGAAACCTCCGCCTCGTCGTCCGAGAGGTCTAGAGACCGATCAATGTTAGTTTATGATAACAGGGAGTGGGTAGTCGCCATGGTTAAACGTTAATGTAATGTTACACACTTAAAGGGTATAGAATACTGTTACGGGATATACCTTACAATACGTACAATGCAAAACAATCCGCAGACCAACCAATCAGTACGATAAAGGCATAAATTTGCACTTACAAAATCATGGTGATTTCTCGTGGCAGCGTAGATTTCGTATTTGCGCTCACACGTGACGAATGCAGATTGTAAATGGATAATCCGAGTATATACAGGGATGCAAAAAAAAATATATTAGCAACATACAATAGCTGTTTAGTAATTATGCTATCTTACCAAAACTTATATTCACGGCACCAGTTGTAATGAGGCTCGTGTCGTTAATAGTGGCCAGGTTCGTGACTTTTGGCGCGTGCAAGATGTACCATTAGATAGCACGATTAATAGACAGACGAATAACGTATGACAGAAACAAGAGGTAACGTGCAACAATTAGTTCTATTAATCTTTTACCGAGTAATATACAATTATTATAATACCTCTAGGGGCATGGCGCGTACACGGGTCGTAATCTAAACAATAAGCACAGCACAATATACACTGTACAATAAACCGTAGTACAAAGTAGTTTATCAGTTTCAAAGTAGTTTACACACACAAATCAAAGTAGTTTACACACCGTATCAAAGTAGTTTACACACAAATACAATAAGACAAGGCAAGCTAACCATACTCACATCTGGCGAAGGTGACTCTGCCTTTCTGTTCTAAAGTGGACCTTTTTATATCATTAAGTAAGTCACGCGTTTGGCGTTTGGCTTATTGCTTTCACAACTTTCGATAGGGGGAGAGAGTGACCACTGTCCTAGTGCCTTGGCACTAATGAGCCGGGTGACTGATTAGTCGCCCGAGGCAAGTCCCTGTCACCGAATCTGCCGGTGTAAATTCTTATAATTAAGTATCTATCTATGGCTGAATTAGCTTCATTACACATGCAATTGTTTCGGCTTTGTCCCTGTAGGGGTGTCTATTAGGTTCTCTCGCCCTTGCAACTATCGCTGGCCTCCGGGCACGTGCGTGCGAGAATATGATTTTAGTGAGAGGTAAAAGAAGCGACCATGCACAATAAATTTGAACTAGTGATGTAGATATCACACGCACGAATCGTTTATTACGAAATAAAACACAAATTATAAATCACAATCAGCTTGTGTCGTAATTACGTCCACTATAGTTGAAGGGCTCTTGCCTATACATGCATGCGTGTTCTCTCTTCGAATAAATTCACTGCCCCTGATAAATTACTTCTCGCTCTCCCAACACTACATGGTTAATCGCTCTGAGACTCGCGTATAAATACGAGACATAACTACGAAGCAAATCTATTTTCCTCTCGATCATATATACCGGTTTCTATACACGCATATATGTATATATATATATAGAGAGAGAGAGAGAGAGAGAGGGAGAGAGAGAGAGAGAGAGAGAGAGAATATATAGATAGATAGTATATAGACGTATATATGTCATATATGTGCGGCGCGATGCAATCAATATTAAGGCGGTTATTAGTGCAACAGCTGTCATCGGGCGCTCGGCGGTCAGATAAACGAGAAAATGTGATAATTTTGCGAGCTTTCTACATTTTTTTACCGTCTGGCGATCTTGAATGCGAACGATAAATATTAAACTCGAGCAGACGTCGAGATGCGAATATCGCATATCAAAACCTCGTTATCTACGCGTAAGTTTTCGCCATGTTCACCCCTCGACAACTCTTCATTTTAGAGCCTTTTACTTTGCGGTGTACTTGTGTGTTGCAGAGTAGCATTTGAAGGGCATTTACCGAAAATTATCAGTAACAATAGGCGAAAGAGAGTAGATAAACATTAAGACTTTGGTAGTAAAGCTTGTGTTTATTTGCCATCATATTATTATTGAAACGTTTTGAGTACTTGTAGGCCGAAGAGCAAGCATTTCATTTGACGTACTCGTGCGTCACTCTGTTGTGGCAGGTACAGCTCTGTCGAATATAATTGCACTTTCTCTTGCTAAAATTATGAAACTATTATTATTATTATGAAACTATTATTAGGATACTATTATTATGAAACTATATATTACCGCTCCACGGCAGTGGTTCTGTGCACTGACATTTAGAGGGCGTATACGCACCCGTATATGCCAGCGTACGCGTTATGTGCACGTCAACACTTCACCGCCATTTTTATCAACATTAGCCACTGCTATCAAAGCGCATTCATAGTCGATCCGAGATCGTCGGTGCACATTCATGAAAGGCAGCGGAAGCACTTGCACCCAGTCGGCTCGTAGATGACCACGTCGTGCGTGGCGACTTCTAACGGGCTTTTTATGAGCTCTCCCGTTATCGGGATGTAACAGTTCCTTAGCCGAACAACTTTTTCACTCAGTTGCTCTTCCCGGCAGCAGCGGCATGACTGGAACGAGAGAGGCAAGTAAAGTAATTCCGTTTTATGGAAATGTGTCTCGTTTAAAATAGCATAGCAAAACACGCGGACTATGTTTATCTATATTGCTCCCCCTCTCCCTTCTCTTCTTCCCCTCTCTTCATTTGCTCTCTCTCTCTATATATATATATATATATATATATATATATATATATTATATATATATATATATATATATATATATATATATATATCGAGCTTTCTCTTCTATTCTCTTCCCTCTCTTAACTATCATCTCCTTTCCCTCGCTATCCAGGTTCCCTTATCGCTAACTCTCGCTTTTGCATTCAATTTCACGTTCTTTCTCCCTTTTTTCTATTTTTCTCTCTCACTCTTTCTCTCTGTCTGTCTCTCGCCATCGCCCGATCTCTTTTACTCATCATCCACCCCTGTCTCTATCACTCTCCATCCCCCCTCTCCCTTTCTTTCGCTATTCTCCCGTCTTTCTCTCTTCGCGCTGTCTCACTTGTAAATCATCATTGCGTATCGAACGTATAGTTCATGCGATCATTAGCGCACACGTACTATATAGCTCGCAGCATATCTCGCCTCTCGAGCAGGAGCCGTGTATAAATTGGGATTACGCCGCGCGCACCGAGTCCTTGTTTACCTTCAGAAATCCGGACGTGGCCATTACGCTGGGCGATTCCTGCGAGCGGCAATTGCCCTCGCACTTACTCACCGCCACCGTGTCAACGCACGTCTTAATATGCTTGCCTTCCTCGTTGACGACCTGCAACAGGTAAGCATTACCTGTGAATGTTATCGACGCGAGCGATATTCTTCCTCTCTGCTTGCAATCTCGAGATATTCTCCTCGATCCCCTTCCCCGTTCTTCTCCTCCTCCCTCCTCTTCAACCTTCTCCCTCCTCTTAATCAATCCTTCTAGCATTATGTCTTTCTGTTTATGCTCATTCTACAGAGGGACATTCCCCTCGCTTTTTTCCTCCTCATCCTCCTCCTCCTCATCCTCCTCATCCTCCTCATTCTTCTCCTCCATCTTCTTCTCATCCATCTTTCTACCATCTTTTTGGCGTCTATTTCCTTTCTGCGCTGGTAAATTCTCCAATTCGTCCTCCGCCTCCTGGTGTGTTATCTTGCCATTCGTCACCTTATTTCGTCACTTAATTCGTCCCCTAATTCGTCACCTAATTCATCACACAATAATAGTGCGATATATTTTCCGCCCTCTTCTTCCCACACTATTGTCTTCTGCATCATATCGCATCTAGAAGCGAAAACGTAGGTGGAGAGCGTAGAGGGATGACAGGGAGGTAAAGGAGGTGGATGGGAAGGGTATCACGTGCCAATGTCACGTCTTTGTTATTTATCGCTATTTGCATGCATGCCGTGTTTTAACATAACTCCACTCCATTCATGCCCGTCCGATGCCATAGGGCGCTATATGGGTACTTAAATTACCCGTAATTCTATTCATAGAAATTTACGAATTATAATTTCTGATCATATAAAAAAAATCTCTAAAAGTTCATCCAGTACTGTTTTTTCCACCAATCCCACTTGAGCAATTTTACATTTCCACTTGTCCCTCCGGCGGAAATCCTAACGATTAATAAGTACCGGTAGTTGTTATATAGTAGCTGGCAGCGCCTCACATACATCGCGTAGCGTCTGACGTCACATCGCGTGCGTGTACCTGCTTCTTCATGCGTAGTGTGGAGGGCAGCGTGTGGCAGCGGTCGACGGCAGCCCGGCTTTGTGCGTGATCAAGCACCGTCAGTCCGAGCAGCAGCAGTAGTAGCCAGGCAACAGTGGCCCGAGTCTCTTGCATGATCTGCGTAGGATGCATAGGTGCGCTCATCAATGTTTTGTAGCTATTTTACTCTTCCCCAAATTT
>NW_014577092.1:577374-595356 GCF_000485595.1 Priapulus caudatus | reverse complement strand
CTCTCTCTCTCTCTCTCTCTCTCTCTCTCTCTCTCTCTCTCTCTCTCTCTCTCTCTCACAAATCACCGCTTTTGTATAGTTGTTAGATCCGCATTCCCGTAAATTACGCAAGGTTGCTACTACCGGTGAGCGGAATTCAGCATGTGATTTTGCACGTATGCTGTTGACGTCGGAGAGGATGGCCGTGCACAATCTCTGCAGGGCTTTGGAAGTTAGCACTCAGATATTTGTTGTAACATGGGTTCGGTGCACGTGTGCACGTGCTCATGAGTCATGCATCTGTGCGGTCCGCCTGGCCGTGCGCGAAATTGTTTTTCCCATTTGAGTTCCTGACCACAGCCAATCAGCGTACTCCATTCACTCGACTTCCTCGAAGCAACAATGTAAAATGAATACACCCTAACCCTAACCCTAACCCTAACCCTAACCCTAACCCTAACCCGTACGCGAACCCTAACACTAACTATAATCCAACCATATATATACGAACCATATATTACAAAACACTATCTATGGTGGGTCCGGAACTCGAGTGGGAAAAACAATTTCGCTGGCCGCGCGCGTGTGCGTCAACTAATGGGCGGTTGTGCATCGACGTACGTTTGTGCATGTGCATGTACGCGCGTACGTACGCCTTGTAGATACGTACTGTAGAGTAGCCTTTGTTCGAGGCGGGTGAGTGAAACAAATTCTTGTGTCGGCATAGATAGATTTCGTATTAAACTAGCTTTGAAAGGTACGAGCGTATTACTTAGCGAAATATTAAAGCACTTTTCTCCACCTATAACTATATAACTTTTTCACGACCATGTTTACTCCGGACATTTAGGATTTTCTAAAACGTTGAGTAGAATACAACAACGATATCATTGGTTGAAAATGTTTACGGATGTTTACGAATATGTCTAGAGAGACATAATACAAGATTGCGTGGCACAGCTTTGCTGTTGATTCTAAGCGCTGCGCGCGGATGAAACGTATGATATGAAGTATGAAGCGCTGTCCGCAGTGGAGACGTGCGCCAAATTCGAGGCCCGGCGCACGTCTCCACAGCGGTCAGCGGATGGTCTGTAGTTTTAGAAGATGACAATGATTATATATGAACGATATTCTAGGAATTGGAGATTATAAAACAGTAACAAAAATCGCTCAGTCATGCTCCAGATTAGCTGAATCAAAAAGATAAGAATTTAATATGAACAAAACAAATACAATGGTTATAAAATTCACAAACAAAGAAAGGATAGAGAAGGATATATTAATAGGCAACCAAGTAATAAAAAAATGCACCAAATATTTATACTTGGGGAATTTAATTATTGATATAGGAGGTTATAACGATATGATAAGAGTCCGAACTGAAAAATGTAGGTTTATGATGATGGAAATATGATCATGGGCAGAAGAGCAAAATTATGGAAATCATACTATAGAAGTAAGAGTGAACTTATATGAATGCACAGTTTTACCTTCCTTCCTAAATAACAGTGAAACATGGACTAACTTTACTAAGGAAGAAGTAAAAATGTTGGAGGATTTCCAAAATGAGTGCCTGCGCAAAATAATAATCACGCAGAAAACCTATCAAAAGGCATTGAAAGACGATGAAAACTTCAAGGAAAGATACGGAGAAATCAGTAAAAATAACATATAGTTTCTATACGTAAATCGTGGTAAATACATTTAAAAACGCATTATTTTATTGAAAATCCCCATATTTACGTATAAAACATCCAAGAGATGGCGCTGTGGCATGTAAACATTAGCCACGTGCTTCGAACATTGTGTGTGTTTTATTGAATTGTTCAATTAATG
The DNA here is from genome assembly GCF_000485595.1 of Priapulus caudatus. Taxonomy (NCBI): domain Eukaryota; kingdom Metazoa; phylum Priapulida; class Priapulimorpha; order Priapulimorphida; family Priapulidae; genus Priapulus; species Priapulus caudatus. The sequence goes on along the minus strand of NW_014577092.1, from coordinate 593,541 downwards.
AATGACGCACTCGTTCACTTCCGACAGCGAGTGAAAATGCAGAAAATTTTCTTGTTCGATGCGAAATGCATTGGCCGGGCATTTCATTGAGGGTGGGTAAGGGTATTTTCGTGAAACGTGATCGGCCGTTTTTATACCTCGTGAACTGTGAATTGCAATTTATTTTGTCTGTGAACTGTGAATGGACCACCTTGCGTGAAGCGTGATTTAGCTTTTATTTAGTCTGTGAACTGTGAATAAGAGGTCTCTTTCCTCGTGAATCAATGCCATGTCAGGCGCTCGGAATTTAGGCCGGTTTTGCACCGGTTTCCAGAACCGGGTCACATGGCCTCAAATTCACCAGAATTGCACCAATATAGGCTAATTTTTTTTTTAAATTCCCGCGAGGGCATTGCCCCGGACCCCCTAGCTGCAGAAGAACATAATGGAAAACTATATATATATATATATATATAATAGTTAGTATATATCATATATTACACCGTTCACTCACACACACACACAACAGAGTGGCGTAGCAGGGGGGGGTGTTTGGTGTGTTAAACACCCCCTTGCCTCTGCTCCCAAACAAAACTTAAAAAAAGAAAAAAAGAAGTGAGAAAAGGTGGAGAGAGGAGAGTCGTGTGCTGAGAGGAGAGAGAGGAGGAGAGAAAGAGGGAAAGACTGAGGAGATGAGAACAGAAGGCCTATTATGATGGAAGGCCCCCGGTATTATCTTGTTTATTACGGTTAGTATTTGTAAAGCAGTCCAGCCAATCGCGTAGCTCAAAAGTATAGTCCTCTACTTCCTACCATTCCTAGACGGTATTCTAAACATTGCATGAAACTGCGTTTGACGATACGCTTTTCTGTGCATCTTTTTCATCATTAAAACAATATTTTGGACTCTCTTTTAGGTAAGTAAAATGACAAGAGTCGGATATATAAAATTTTTTTTTTTGAAAAGTTTCTAAAGTGACCGCAAGGTCGCACATTTTCACTCCGAAATGTGAGAGCGGGGGTCGTGACGCCGAACCAAAAGGTATTTTTTGGGTCGGCCTTATTAGCCATAAATGGCTGTGTATCCAAGGAATGGTTATGATGACAAATTTTTCTTCTGCCCAATCATAAATGAGGTTTTTAATGAAACAAACAACAAGTAAAATATATATAATATCAGAAACATGCTGCAAGGAATGCGGTTTATTTTTTTAGGTCTTATTTTTTCACCCCTTTTTCTTTTCAAACTCGAGCCACCCCGCGTCCCCGCTCGTGCAAGCGCGCGCTATGCGCGTTGCGCTATGGCAGCGCTCCGCATGTCACTTAAACACTTTTGCGGCGTTAAATCTCCTCCGCGGGGATTGGGGGATGCCATTCCCCCTGCCCTCTTGAAGCGAAGCCGGGCGATGGCTCTGTACAAATATTCCCCTAAAGCATTCAGAAATTGAGAGAAAAAAAAGAAAGTAGGAGAAGAAGAGGTAAGAGGATCCCCGATTTACCAGACAGGTTTCATCAGCGTGGTTTTATGTGCTACAGTTCACATGACAGGGCTGCCACACAAGTCGGCCAGATTCGTAGTATTGGGCAGCTATTAGGATTTGCCCACGGGACAAACACATATTATTGTTCTAGACTTGAGTACGTTTACATCGTGAGCATTTCAGAAATTGCTTTACCGATCCTTTACTTTGCATTACTCTCAGCTATCAAAGCAGCTTTTTATCAATAGCTAGGTGTAGGCCTATTGCACGTTTGTCGACTTGTTCCGGTTAGGTGTACTTAGTAATCAGGATAAATTATTTGATTTCACTAAAGACAAACACAACACAACACAACACGCACACCTCCTCTCTCTCTCTTCACGCCACGCACACCACGCACGCTTACGCACGGCACGCACGTCTACGCACGCACGCCACGCACGGCACACACGTCGACGCCACACACACACACCACACACACACACACACACACACACACAGCCACAGCACAGCACAGCACAGCACAATCACGCCACAGCTCTGCTCTCTCTCTTCTCTCTCACACACACCGCCCGCGCGAGCACACACACCTCTCTGTTTCTCTCGCGCTCTCTCTCTCTCTCTCCTCTTTCTCTCGTCTCTCTCTCTCTCTCGCTTGCGCTCTCTCTCTCTTCTCTCTCTCTCCTATCCTATCTCTTCTCGCATTCTCGCTTTCGCTCGCGCGTGCGCTATATCTCTCTCTCTCGCTCTCTTCTCTCTCTCGCTCTCTCTTCTCTCTCTCTCTCTCTCTCGCTCTCGCTCCGCTCGCGCGCGCTCTCTTCTCTCTCTCCTCTCTCTTCTCTCTCTCTCTCTCCTCTCTCTCATCTCTCATCTCCTCTACCATACACAAACACAAACACGCACAACTCCCTCTCCTTCTCGTTCCTGACACACCACCACACGCACGCACACCCTCTCTCTGCTTCTCTTCTCTTGGACACATTACACACTCCCTTCGCAAAGCCGTTTACATAAGATTGCTTGAATGGAATCGCACCTAAAAATGGCCTCGCTTGCGTACGGCGAAAATCGTGACGCAAATTGACTAAATAACTGCCTTGTTGATAAATCGAACTAAGCAACCCACGTAAGTCGATGCGTACCACACAAGATTGCGCTAAAAATCATTTTGCGTACGCGCTTGAATGAATCATGAACCCTCATACCCCGGGACCCCACCCGTCAGTGCAAGCGCACCACGGGTATCAGTAGTCTACAGTTTCCAGATCGTGTACAGGAGGGCGTGGGGATCCGGGGTCCGGGACCCTTTTGCTCGCGCAGAAAACCGCGCAGTCTTGAGGGCGGCTGCGATAATTCGGAAAAAAAATTGTGGGGGAGAGCCCCCCAGACCCCCCTTCGCGTGCTCCCTTAACACCCCCCTTTTCGAAAAATACTGCTGTACGCCACTGCACACACACACACATACCACAAACATGGTATAAGCATGACTACTGCGGCAAGCCATATTTTATGATGTTTTCAGATGTGTTGTTGAGTCAAGAAGTACACTTGTATACTTCTAGGACCTGTATCTTACTGTAGTCCTTTGAAATTTTGAGCTGTTTAAACTGGGATTGATCCCTCTGCGCCGGCCATCCCTACGCTGATCTTGTTGACAGAGCGCGATTTACTTCAACTGCTGAATGGAGGAAAAGCAGTTTATTTTCACTGTGAACTGTCGAACAGTTACCCCCCTTACCCCCCTCTTCATTATATACGAAAAGCAAACAGTCTCGCCGACACACTACACGCGAGTAAACGCGTGTTACGATCGGTTGACGCGCCGCATTCATGCCCATCAACGAAGAAGGACGGCGGCTTGGTATAGGCTTATTACAGAGATGCCAAAATGCCCAACGAAAATCAGTAGCGAGTCGTAGTTTGCGCTAAACGACGTTTATTTTTTCGTTTTTTGCATGCCAAACTCCTATCGCTAGAAACCGTTCTAGCCTAGCAGAATGCCCTAGTTCTGAGATCCCGCGCATTGCCATGCTCGAATAGTACTTGGTACTAAAAGTTAGAGATAAGGGGGGCGGCGTAGACGTGTGATTGGTAAGACACAGTGTCAATCCTCGGCGAGCCTCGGTATCATGGCCGCAATCACGTTAAATTTAAAATTAAAAATTAAGTAAAGATTAACAACATTAAAATAAAAGTAAAATTTGAAATTATACGATTAATAATTAATTTAATTAAGTTAAAAAATAAATAATATAATTAACTTTAAGACCATTCCAGACTATAATCGTACCCATTCCCCTGTTAGTCGCAGTTGCCCAGAATAGGCAAACAAGAAATTTGTATAGTTTAGAATTCTCTCCAGCGTGTCTGGAAGGATTTTTAGCTTTGTTGACACAACGCTAAACTGGTTGGGGAAACATTTTTCAATTTTAGCCTAATTTGTCGTAAATACTAATGGTGATAATACAACTTTTGTAACTAATAGGCCTCTAGAATCATGCCGGTGTGATAGCACTCATTTTCGTTTATGGCGGCTTGTCCCAGTGATTCCATTTCTGATGTCACCTGTCGCGATTAAAAGGTCAGGGATCACCTGATAAAGTCCAGAAGGTCAGAGTCACTGTCGGCTCCAAAATTACCGGTATTTTACTTAAACGGGTAACTGACTTGAAAATTATGCGGTTGCTGTTTAAGGTGTATTGCAGTCCCGTATTTGATCTGTTGATGATAGTAATGCATTACTTATCATGTTGCATAAATTAAAAATAATGCCTGCGCACATATGGGGTGAAGGTTACCATATGGCCATTATTGGGTCAAAATGCAACTTTATATACTAATGGACTAGAAGTCATGTGTCGATAACACTTTTCTACACAAAGTTTGACTCAGGAATCCATTTCTGATGTTTTTTTGCCGCAGTTAAAGGTCACGTTTTAAACTATAAGGTCAAGGTCAGGATCACTTTGGTTCAAAATTGACGAAATTTGCTGAATTTCCGTAAACCAAAATTGCCACCATCGGAATTACTGTCCCAATATTAATTGTAGATAATGGTAATGTTGCAAAGTAGTTATTATTGTTATTTTTAATAAGTTCTAATAATGTATGGGCCATATGGGATCACGGTCTTGCATTAGAGGTCAAGGTAAAATCACTAAAATTTATCAAGATTTATAACATTCACAATAATTATTGTTTATTTATTCATTTTAAACACGTATTTTTAAGTGAAATATACTCCACCCTATACATTTACTGCCTTATGAACATGACAGTCAGTAAAGCAACCAACATTTGTGAACAAGTTTTGCAATTAAATATATTTAAGACGAAATCAAATGACTAATAGATATTTAAACATCAAGAAACATGACTATTGCACACATAAATTTTGTGCGTGATTTGAACACAGATGTTCTTGTTCTGAAAATCAACCCTCCAGCTCGTCGTCTTCTTGATCCTCACTCCGATATTCATAATCATACTCATGCTCATCATCCTTAATCCTTATCATCCGCCTCTTTCTTGGTGAATGGGTTGCAGCACGCTTCACCGGCTGTGCAGAGGCAGTAGTTTGTGCAGCTGAGTTTTTCACGCTGACAGCTACATTTAGCTTCTTTGCATGCCACCCCATTGCTCGACAGCATCAGCAGATCACATTCATTAGAAACGGTGGTCCCAGTGTGCCACTATCAATGCAAGGACAAGGTATCCCACCCTTTATTTCCCAACCATACTCTGAGATGGAGACATCTGGAAGACCCTGATGTTCGGCAGCCTTCCAAAGGGTGGGCACGACGCACATGGTGGTAGAGATTTCTGTCTGTTGGCGGCAGTGACATGATGCGCAGTGGTTTCCCACGTTTACGGGTGTATAGATTGTAGCGAGCATGAGTCATGGAGGTGCCTGCAGGTTGTCCATACAATGCTGCAAAGAATTGCTGCCCAACTGCCATCAGGTCCGCATCAGTGGCACCTTCTTTACCCAACACGTTAAACAACCACTGCTCATCCTTCTCCTGGGCACGATGCAGGCTTTCCTGGGTATGAATGACTTCTTTAAAACTTGGCCCGCTAGTCACATGTGAGAGAGCAGGTGGGTGCACCCTGTTTCTTGCCAGTGTCGTGCAATAGAGCCAATCCGGCATCACCTGCTCCAGGAGTCGAGGGTAAAGCTGCAGCTTTTCAAAAACGGGGTATTATCAGTGTTGATATGCTTGGCCGCGCACAATCCCTCATTATGATACCACATCGATGAGATTGCTGGAATTCCTGTGCCATGGCGTGTGTGTCCCTCTGTCCATTGGGGGTGTAGATGTGTAGGTCGAGGCTGTCCATCCATCCAAATATGACATCCAGATATGACCCCCCCCTCTTTTCCAGCCCCATAGCCTGATGTAGCGCCACACTGTTGGTCCGCCCAAATGCTGCAGCGCTTTTACGGAAACGCAGATTATGTTACATAGCTGTGATGCGACAATTCTTTTATCAATTCTGAGCTTCCGTGCATGTGATGGATCTTGACAGCTAGACCCAAAGTGGTCTGGTTGTGGCAGCCAGTGATGTGACTTTGGATCGACTGGGCCAGGCTGAGGGACTGCTTAGTTACCTCATTATTTGACACAAGTGCTAATACGAGACGCAGTAGAGTATGGCTGGTCTGGCTAATGATGTTGCTATGGGTAAAGTTACCAAGATCGTAGAAGAGGTTGTTCGATTTCGTTACTTCCCGTGCCTCTTTCTGCACCTGGGGGATGACCATGATGCGTTACTCTGTGATCGGATAGACTATTGTGACAGAATAAATTGGCTAAACGATATCCCGTGCCTCTCATCTTGTGGTCTATGATAACACTCTATCACATTGTACCTGAAAATGATCATTATGGTGGCAATTTTGGTTTACGGAAATTCAGCGAATTTCGTCAATTTTGAACCAAAAGTGATCCTGACCCTGACCTTATAGGCTAAACGTGACCTTTAACTGCGGAAATAACATCAGAAAGGGATTCCTTGAGTCAAACTTGTGTAGAAAAGTGTTATCACACATGATTTAGTCCATTAGTTAAAAGGTTGTATTTTGACCCCATATGGTAACCTTGACCCCATATGGTCCAGGCATTATTTTAATTTATCAACAATGATAATAATCATTACTATCATCAACAATCAATACGGGGACTCAATACACCTTCACAGCAACACATAATTTTCAGTCAGTTACCGTTGTAGGTGAAATTAGGGTAATTTTGAGCCGAAGTGACCTTGACCTTGACTTTATAGGTTGATCCTGACCATTAATCGCGAAAGTAACATCAGAAATGGATTCGCTGGGTGAAACTTATATAGAAAAGAGCTATCACATATGATGCTATGCCTATTAGATAAAAACTTTTATTTGGCCACGTTAATTATGCAAATTAGCTCCCCAAAAAATTTCCCCAAAGTTGGCGCTGTGCCAACAAAGCTAAAAATCTTCCAAACATGGATCTGAATACATATCAATAAAAAAACCTTCTATTAACAATTTCTTGGTTTACTATTGAATGGATACGGCCCGCAATTACACTATGTGGGTTTTCGGACTAGTGGGCTTTCGGACTAGTGGGCTTTCGGACTATTGGGCCGTCGGACTAGCGAGCAGTCACCCATCGGCACATGTCCAAACACGTTCACCCAGGCGGCGGAATTATATACAGAGCGATAAAGCACACTGGCCTGGCTAGTATTGGTTCCGCTAAGACGTGACAGCATGGCATAAGTAGATACGTGTAAAAGGGGAGAGAAGGATCGAGAGAGAGGGTCTGGGTGTGGCGAGCGCGTACAGACGTGCGGGTGTATGTCGCGACATATGTGTTGAATAAAACCTGTCTGTATTGTACAAGACGTCTTCGACCATCATTGTCTACGATCACTGACCGTCGAGTTAGAGTCACGATCTGATAGCAGGGCTACACGTGTACGTATACGTACGTGCGTGCGTGCGTGCGTGTACGTGCGTGCGTGCGTGCGTGCGTGTACGTGCATGCGTGAGTGCATGCCTGTGTCCGTTCGTGTGTGCATGCGCGTGCCTGTGTGTGTGTAAAATCAAGAGCGTATTAAGAAGGCTTCTTAATACGCTCTTGGTAGAATGTGTGGAAGTCTGCGTGCATGTAAGTGGGCGCGTGAATGTAATTACATGCGTACGTGCATGCGTGTGTGTCAAATACTTGCGGTGCGGATGTCATGTCAAAATGAACTACGTAGCCAGGGGCAATCTCATGTATGATGCAATAACTTGCATGTATAGGCAGTGCGCTCGCCCGACGAGCGAACCTGCACATATTCTGATTCTTCTAGAACGTTATTACTACCTGCGTGATTGCATCATTATTAACTTACTCAGCGTGAATATGACGTGTCCGTTGTAGAATGCTTTGTCAGCTTCTCTGAAATGCGCACACAAAGAGGAACGCATATATGAAACGTCGCGCAAACGTGCGAGTACATAATACACATAGCACACATATTGACACGCGCATATAGCAGACATGTGTACATTGTGCCTACTGTTGATCAACGCGCTTAATTGCTATCAACTTAACGTAACTTATTAATTGTTCAAGCTTTCTTAAGAGTTTAAACGGACATGCATCTTGCACTCACTAAGTAGCGCCCGAGTATTAGCTCTCTTGCTGCGTATGACATCGTGCATCGAAGCATTAATCGCCAACGTATGAAAGAGAAACACGTTTTATCACATCTGCGCATGCGCGGGAACGCGCATCATCGCCGTCCCCGCTGCCTCTTTTTTTCCCCCGCCGCTAATATAAGTGAGAAATACTAGTACACTCACCCGTGCAGCTTTCGATGTCGTGTCTGTGAGGCTCGATGTCCTGTTCTGTGCATCGGTGTATGTCGCCTTGGATGTAAGACGCTCGTATAGCTACCGTGAGCGGCGAGTTGCAACCACAGCTGTTCGCGCCGGTAAGCACCGAAGCATTCCGATCCCTCGTGAACATCGGCCCACAGCCAATCACAGCGTCGCGTTGGCGCGTCTGCGTCGTCGATGACGCGAGCTGATTGGCTGGCGCCGGCGTCGATCGTCGGTTATAAGCGGCGCAGTGGACAGGTAGAGCCAAAATCGCCGACGCCTCGTTGATGTGCTGTCCACCTCCGTGTGCGCGTGGAACGTAATCACTTTGTATCACAACGGAAGCGACTCCGCAGTGCCTGCGTGCGTGCGTCCGTGCGAGCATCAACCGTGCGTGAGATATCGTGCCAGACAGCGCTCAGAGTATTATGAGGTGGTGCGCCGTCACTCGGTCAGCCCAAAGGAACGCCGCCGCGGCCGCCACGAGCGCGCGCATTGCCGCCACCGCTCGCTAGCTCCGACACTTCCAGCGTCGCTCGCGCCCATCGCTTTTCGTCGACGACGCGACGCTACCAGCAGTCAGCCATGATGCCGACGTCGTCGTCGGGCCACGCCGCGCCCATGCTTCTCCTGACGCTCATCCTCGCCATCGGCAGTCGCTCGCTGTCGCCGCCGATAGCGTGCGGCAACGTCGTCTACGCCGCTGCCTCGGCTCGTGCGTCGACGGTCGCCAATGGCACGCGCTCCGAGTGCCGCCTGCGGCGCGTGCTGCACGTCGTGCGCGTGCCCGGCTGCCGGCTCTACCCCCTCGCGTCGTTCGCCTGCGGCGGTACATGCACGTCTTACGTGCGCCTCATCGAACTCGTGCCCAACTCCGTGCACGTCGAGCGCTCGTGCAAGTGCTGCCAGGAGAGCGGGCAGCGCGTCGCGCGCGTCAAACTCACCTGCTATAAGCGTCGGCATCGCTACGTCGTCGTGAACGTCGCCGCGCCCAGCAGCTGCCTGTGTCGGCCGTGCATCGGCGCGCACACGTCGGCGCTGCAGCTGACGCAGGTTGGATACGCGCATTAGCATCCCCCCCCCCCGCCGCCGCCGCGTGCCGAGCGACCGACCTGCAGACGGTCAGGACTATGGACGTGGTAAAGGCTGCTCTCCCGCCGTCGCCGATGATGAAGACAAAAAACAGCATGTGGGAAGATGAAGACAATCCGTGGCGACGACGACAACGACGGCGATAGAAATGAGTAAATATCGTCGGTCGATACTGACGACTATAACAACAATATGAGGAGGAGAGGCGAAGGAGGAGGAGAGGGGAGAAAAGAGAGAGGAGGGAAAAAGAGGAGGACGATCGAGATTGCCGATGACGGCGATCATAAAAAATCGAGGAGAAGGAGGTAGAGGAGAAGAAAGAAGAGGAGAAGAAGAGAAGGAGAAAAATAATGAGGTAGAAAAGGAATCCACAGCGGATCGGTATGCGCCTGTGAGCCGTGTGTGTCCACGAGAAACAATTATGGAACTCGACAACTCTAGCTTTCACACCAAGAAGAACTGGTATAAACAGTACCGTGTTTAAAAATGCTAGATGAGTTAGAGATATATAGATATATGTTATAAAGATATATATAGAGAGAGAGAGATGTTTGGGGTGTTAAACACCCCCCTTGCCTCTGTCCCAAACAAACATTAAAAAAAGAAAAAAAGAGAGGAGAAAAGGGAGAGAGAGAGAGTGTGTGTGAGAGAGAGAGAGGAGGGAGAGAAAGAGGGAAAAGAGAGGGAGAGAGAACAGAAGGGCCCTTATTATTATGAAGGCCCCGGTATTATCTTGTTTATTACGTTTAGTATTTGTAAACAGTCCAGCCAATCGCGTAGCTCAAAAGATATCCTCTACTTCTACCATCCTAGACGGTATTCTAAACATGCATGAAACTGCGTTTTACGATACGTTTTCTTGCATCTTTTTCATCATAAAAAATATTTTGGAACTCTCTTTAGGTAAGTAAAATGACAAGAGTCGGATATATGAATTTTTTTTTTTTGAAACTTTCTAAAAGTGACCGCAGTCGCACATTTTTCACTCCGAAATGTGAAGAGCGGGCGGGTGACCCGAACCAAAGGTATTTTTTTGGTCGGCCTTATTAGCCAATAAATGGTGTGAGTACCCAAGGAATGTATGATGACAAATTTTTCTTCTGCCCAAATCATAATGATTTTAATGAAACAACAACAAGTAAAATATGATATAATATAGAAAAATGTGCAAGGAAATGCGGTATTTTTAGGCGTTATTTTCATTTTTCTTTCAAACTCGAGCACCCCGCGTCCCCGCTCCGTGCAGCGCGCGCTATGCGGCTGCGCTATGCGCAGCGCTCCGCAGTCACTAACACGGGCGTAAATCCCGGGGGGATGGGGAGATGCATTCCCCCCTGCTCTTGAAGGAAGGGGGATGGCCTGTACAAATATCCCCCCTGAGATTCAAAAATGAGAGAAAAAAAAGAAAGAAGGAAGAAGAAGAGGTAAGAGGATCCCGATTTACCAGACAGGTTTATCAGCGTGGGTTTTATGTGCTACAGTTCAATGAGGCTGCCACACAGTCGGCAGATTCGTAGATTGGGCAGAATTGGATTGCACGCAACACATATTATGTTCATAGACTTGAGTTTGTTTACATCGTGAGATTTCAGAAATTTTACCGATTTTACTGCATCTACTCTAGCTATCAAACGCAGCTTTTTATAATAGCTAGTGTAGGCCTATGCACGTTTGTCGACTGTCTGTAGTGTATTCGTATACACCCGCAATCCGGAGATACAGACTAAAACGTACGACCGGAAATTTCACTTGCGGCGGAATATGACCAGTGCTGTAATAACATCGTTTTCCTCGGGCATGTTACGTAATGTACGTAACCGAATCTCGCGTGGCAAGGCAGCGGCGGACACATTCGCATTCGTATACAACTGAATCAACAATGTGCTGACAAATAGACAAAATCCCCACCCGATAGCCAGCGAGTATACGTGTACTATACGAAGAACGTATAAGCGTAAAAGAGAACGTGAGAAAGGCCTGTTGTTTATGCACGTAGATATAACATTCCTATAATCTAATAATTCATCTACAAGGGACCGATTCGAATTTGCTTTCATTGTTTCGGTAATTCTTAAATGAAACTCTTTCTTATCATCTTTAGTAAACTGTGACATTGAAGTCTTCTTTTCCGCTGTTCGCGGTGTCTTCTACCGATCCGATGGACGACGTAGAACTACGTATTCGAGTCCCTTAGTTATGGGCTACCAATACGAGATTACGAGATTATAGAATTGCACAAGAAGGCGACTGCTAACTTGAGTTGTGTTTTAGTGTTTTGTGTTGTGAGTGTGTTAGTCGCCCCTGCTGGCGCGCAATGTTAACGCGTATAAGTACAAGACAGCTCATTACAAACAATTACTCCGCTCCTATTAAATCGTCGCTGAAGGTAGCGAATGGTCGCTTGTCCTCTAATAGTGGGGCAGGTATATGTGTAAATATTAGAAGAAATTGTGGGTTTTATAATAAAAGCACCAAAATTGGCATGTATGATGTTTCGAGTACACTAGTTAAATGATTTCAGATATAGTGCCAAGCTGGATTTTTTCCGTAACACCCATAACAATAGAAAATCCAAGATGGCCGCCTCGGGATTATAAATATCAATTAGGCCTAAATGTTTTATCTTCGTAAATGACACGTGCTCTATCTGGCTGGCAAGAGCATCGGAGCAGCCTACATAGGGGTGCTGGCGTGCAAAGGGTGCAAATACAAGAGTGCGCCGACGAAGCTCTACACGGAAGGGGAGAGGAGGACAGGCGCTTCGAAGGGTCCACGGCCGGCAGTTCCGAACACGAGGCTCGCAGTGGCGGCCAGCAGCTTCGGGGGTGCTGTCACCGATACGCGGTATGTCTTAGCGCACCTCGACGTAGCGATGCCGAGCACCATCACGATGCAGAAAGCCGTCAACGAGCTCTCACCCGTTCTGCAGGAATTTGCGGAGACAGCCATGCGCGAAAATCACGAGCTTCTCAGGCAGCTAAAGGCCATGCTGCACGAAAGGTACGTCCGCGATGGCGAACCGGTGTTCGTGTGAGCGCAGACGGATGTACAATACATGAGCCCACAGCGCCCCGTTTCGTGACACCTGTGCGATACGTCAAGATCATCGGGCATACGACCACAGTTGATGGCGTAAATAAGCCTGTGAGTTCGGCAGGATGCATATTTTACAATTTCATTGCCCAAATCATTCACGCAGACCTTTTTGTAGCGAATTCGGCCGTACGTCTTACTTTTAGTACTAGAATTGTAGCATGCCCCCGTCCAAATCATGCAACCATGTTGGTTTTTTACACTTTTTTCGAGTATTTTGTGCAAAAAAATTAACTTTCGCTGCTCACTGAGTCGTTCAAAATGCCTCTCCTGCATTCTGCACTGAAAGTAGTTCTCGAAAACCACGTTTTTCGGTGATTCTATAGCGTAAACACTCACCCCACGGCTGACTTTAAGGTGTTTTCCAACAGTAGAGGGCGTCCATAGGCAGCAGGCCTGAATGAGCAGCACACAGAAAATAATTAAAAATACGTAAACAGTTGCTATAAACACGCAGCATGCATTTTATTCATGCAAAATCACTGCACATTAACCGTACAATCTTCACTCGAAACTTTTGCCAGCTCTATGATGCGAAATTCCACCATGTTTGTCGGGTACCCCTCAACTCTCAAACGCAGCTGCCTGGTCACCATGGCTACGACAACCCACGCATTTGCACAATTTTTCTACAAAACCGATTAAAAATTCAATCATTTCCAGACGTCTATCGGACATCCATCTCGCGTGTGCAATGCACATTTCTGCACTCTAATGACGAAATTTGCCACGAAAAATTCGAGAAAACTGCTCTTTTCTACACGAGAAATAGTGCGCACGAATCACGCGGCGGCCATCTTTAATTTTGGCAATAACCTGTGTCATATCCTAAAATATATGCATTTTCACTGAAATAATTACACCATTAGATTCTGCAAGCCAAATAACTAATTAAAAGACACTTTATTCATGATTTTATGTTAAATATTTACGAAGATAACAATTAATAGCTATTTAGAATCCCGTGGCGACCATCTTGGGTTTTCTATTGTCACGAGCGTAAGGAAAAAATTTAGCTTGGCGCTGTATCTGAAATTATTTAGTATACCCTTAACATCATATGTGCCAAATTTGGTGCTTTTACCACAAAACCCAAAAAATTTTCGCGTATCTGCCCCACTATAGGTAACGTAGGGTGGCGGTCTGCCTATGGGAAATGATTTCCCACCGTATTACCGTGAGCTTGATCAAAGAATTGTCGAGCGGTGGCGACACCTATCCTTAGAGCACAGCATCATACAGATCGATGTGCTGACCGCCAATATAGTTTATCATAGGAACAAGGTACGGGTACTCTAGGGTCTCCTATTAAAAGCCCTTAATAGTATTCAGTGTAGTTTGATAACAAAACATTGTATAACACTGCCACAATGCAACGCGTTGTTAATCACGGACGAACACATGGCTATGGTTGAATCATGGTTATGGCTCATAAGTTTACTGGACAACAATGTTGAAAAATAGCGCACATAATAACGTTATGTGCGCATAATAACGTAAGCACATAATAAGCACATAATAAGCACGTAATAAGCACATAATAAACACATAATAAGCACATAATAAGCACATAATAACGTAATTAGGCAGTTTATATAAACAGGTTAAAATCGCTAAAGAATACCCAATTCACATAATAAGCACATAATAAGCACATAATAACGTAATTAGGCAGTTTATATAAACAGGTTAAAATCGCTAAAGAATACCCAATTCATTCTGAAATAAATTTATAATTAGAATATAAATATAAAGCATGGTTGAGAACAAATATGTAACATTACATATAAAATTCCCGCACTTCGAAAAAATGAATCGACTATTTGCAAATTAAATACAAAATGAAAGAACATCAATGTATTTATAATTTTTAAATATTAACATATGAAATATGGTTAAAAACAATACATGGCACATGAGCTATTGACAAACACGAAATAGCCATGCAGACAAGCGGAAACAAAATGACCTCCCTTAAAAATCATGTTAACACTTATCCCACTTTAGTTTTAATGTTTTGCAATTTGTACAGATTTCCGCGATGTGTTATACAGCGCCATTCTTGAAAGGCTCTGTTTGATGCTTGCAAGTGCAACAGACTTTGGCTGAATTACAAGTTACATGGTTAGCCACGTTAAGTGGTTTTGTGGGATATTTGGCACATTCGTCATAACCTAGGCGCTGATTTTAAATTTATATAAACCAGCGTGCGACGAAACTCCAGTCTTTTCTGTTTGAGCTAATTATCGTGTGGGACCTACTTAGTCCAATTCCTAACACTATTTATTATTGTTTTAGAGCACTAGACTTCTAATTATTCGATTTGTAGCGAGAGCTCTTTTTCCTCTTTCGTAAGTTCAGAGTAACGGACAATGAGTATGCAAGAGTATTCCTGATACACCCTCAGGAAATTAATATAAGATCTTCAAAAATTGGATCTTTTTTAAAGAAGTAGCACGGATATTTTGTTACTAGCTTAAGATAATAAAATCTACGTCAGTTTTTATTAAGAACCATACATCTAGAATTTCTAGAGATGCCACACTTGTTAATTGGAGATAGTTTATTAAATGTTCAACAATTTGTGAATCGGTTATCCAAAAAGCCGAGAGTATAACTTTACACTGGGGTGAGGGGATTTTTACTTTAAGGTCGCGCAGGAATTGATTGCTATTGGAAGGTATTCCGATATATATATATGGTAGATATAGTTTTCAGTAGAACCATTTTCACTCAACTGGCCTTGATTCTACAGCATCGTTGGTCATGAAAAAATCAAGGGTAGTGGTATCATAGTGCCTTGGGCCACATTGTCAGAAACAAAATTCGTCTTAACAATAGTCTTAACATTAACTTTCTCCCATACACTCCATTATACTGCGTATGAGAAACTCGTAACTTTCGTCGTTTCTGTCATCAGTCAACGAGACTAAATTAATGTTAAGACCAATGTCAATACTAATTTGGTTTCTTAAAACGGGCCCCGGGAGAACACCAGCAAGCACAGGTGTCAGATTTATTGCCATTTTAACAAAGTATACGGAATCAATGAATCAAACGAGTCTGGCCGACAATGGAAAATGATTCGCCTTCCTTACGCGCAGGATTAAGGCAGTTTCAATGGTATGATTTCTCTTTAATAGATGGCACCACTGGGTTACGTCAAGCCCGTCGTTAGTAGGCGTGGCCATGGGCAGTGAATAAGCGTAGATAAGAAAGATGATTGGTTACGCTGGATTTTCGTGACAGCCGCTGTATTGTTTAATACAGTTGCTGAGTTTAGCGTAGGTAAATTTCCAGGCTGACGAATGTTCGCAGACGAGTGTCCTACATGAGATATTTAAGTCGCTTATATGAAAGGTAATTTGATATTAGTACGGCTGAAAAGCGTAATTAGACATAATGTTATCGTACTTAATATTTATAGATTAATTTTTATCTAAACTAGATCATGTGCATTGTGAGTGGTTGGCGTAGTGTTCCTGAATTATTTGGATATATTCGACGTTATTATGGCTATAATCTATTTATAATATCGTGAAAAAAAGCATCTTTAGATGACGCCAACGGCCAGAGATGATTATTACGTTCATTCGTTCGTTGCTTACTTATCCATGTGAATAATTATATATATATATATATATATATATATATATATATATATAT
>NW_014577092.1:561875-577364 GCF_000485595.1 Priapulus caudatus | reverse complement strand
TATATATATAGCTAGTGTAGCAGCGCTTTCTTTACAACAGTTAATGCCAATTAACGGGCGATTTTTATGCATCGATCACAAGGAAGGCTCAAATATTTATGGTAGAATCAACTCCTATACAGTCGTGCATTTGATGCTCGTACTTCTCATGAGTCCCTCATCAGCAGGCGTGTAGAATGTGTTCAGCCATTCTTTCGAACTTACACGGAGCACAATAGCGTCTCTGTTTTACTCGTGTTGAATATTTATAACGTATGTGGGAATGATTCAAAGCATACGCGTACTGAGTCGTATGAATCGCGGTTTGGGCATGTCATCGTGATGCCGTACACACGGGCGTGCCAAACTAACTGTCGTAAGTAGCTTGATTTTATTATCACATATCAAACGTCTGTCCCATAGTTCAAATAAAAAATTTGCGATGTGTCTACCATGCAGCCGATTCTCACCCGTATGTCATCACACTCGTTCTACGCACAATTATCAACGAGCAGCTGAAATAAATCACAAACTAGCTAGGTTACATTCTAGGTAGTGTTGTAGATGAGTTGAAAGGTTGCGAGCATTGCACATAGCACGTAAGTACGACGGAGATAAAATATAAATTTCAATGCTTTTGACGTAAAGAGAACTACGGAAACTGGCAAAGTTACATTCTATCTAAGTTTCATAAACGAAAAGTAGCAATTGCGACATAAATAGGTAAGTACGATGATGATAAAATAAATTCCAGAGCTCTTACCAAACGGGAGTTTTCCTAAGATGGCTATAAATATAGAAATTCGGACAACTTGACCGTTCGGTCCAAATAAAAGATGGCGGACGCGCTTATCTGAACACGTTATAGTTTCGTGAAAGCCCTGTAAATTTAGGGAAATGATGTATCAATTTGACCACGAATGATTAACTAAAACAATAAAAAGGTTAGTTAGGATTAATAATATGCATAACAGACAACATTTTCATTTTTACATATATGAACTGATTTTGAACTGAATTCCGAATTGAATTTTTGTGTAATACCACGCACGCTGATTATATTTGGCACTCTTTGATATAGATAAATGCTGATAATAAATAATCAAATTTAGAGAAATAATTTATACATATATGCGTCATAAGTGTAAAAGTAAAAAATATTTGTATCAGCTGCGGTTTCTCATTTGCATGAATGAGCCATCTGTAAAGCTGTTTGGGTCGCACTTGACTGACTTAATACATGTCTGTTAGCTACTATCTAGGGAACCGCATGAAAATTACAGTAATAATTACATATAGAAGCTCAAATACACATGCACCTACTACGCCGCCGTTGTTAAGCTACCGATTTACTTTACCCTTGTGTCTAATGTGCTATTGTTTTGAGTAGTTTCTATTCTAGATGGTATTAAGTCCGCGGAGATGATACAGAATGTCACGGGAAAGTACGACAAGGCACTGTCGGTTGTAACGTGAGAAAATTCGAACCTGTTGGAATTGGACTGCCTTGGACGATTAATTCCACGGTCCTAGAGTTCTCAACCTAGATTTCGTAGCCCCCACTTCGTACCGACGTCTATAGGTGGTTAATTAACGTACTAATCGCCGTGCTCAAAATATCAAGCTTCGATTAGGAAAACAGGCGGTATACTTGTTAAGCCGGAGTTTCGTTGATTGGTTCGGAGTAAATACAGTTGCGCGCCGTTACATGCTCGTTGTAAAACGTTCAACATTTGTTCAGCTCTTTCTCTGGCAAAATCACTACGCGATGGCGTAGACCCAATAGTCTTTCTAACACAGAATAAACGAGAAGACGACGTAGTCAATCGGATATCGCCGCCAATGTTACGGATTAACGTTGAGAAAAAGAGAAACTCGAGAGAACGCGGGGAGAAAAGACAGGCTCCGTCCTTCGCAATCCTCGTCGTAGCGTGCATGCGTACGCCATTGCTGCTCGCTAGTACACAGCGATTCTCACGTAAAACGCTGCTGCTGCTGCTGCTGCTGCTGCTGAAGTTGTTGCTGCTGTTGTTGTTGCTATTGCTGTTGCTGCTTCTGCTTCTGCTGCTGTTGTTGTTGTTGTTGTTTTTGCTGCTGCTGCTGCTGCTGCTGCTGCTGTTACTGCTGCTGCTGCTGTTACTGCTGCTGCTGCTGTTGGTGCTGTTGCTGCTGTTGCTGCTGCCGCTGCTGTTGCTGCTGCGAAACTGACTCAGCTGTCATGGAGTATGATGTCGAGCTCCCGGTTTTTCGGCTCGTGTGCAGCAATGGCATTTTTGCCGCTGCCGGCGGGGCGAGAGCGCGCGCACAGCCCGGCGATGTATGCGATACGGCATATACGTGGAAACATTGTTGATTTACGGGGGCTTGGGTGTGGCGGATGGCGTCGACCTCATAACCCGTCTTTCCTCCGATGATGCGGTTATATTAGTTCGATGTATTTTCAATACATACGTCCGAACGAATTTGTGTAAGTATATTTTCTGTTAAACCTGAGTCGCGGGCGCCCACAATGTGTGATACGAGATGCGTACTACCGCGCTCGTGTCTCAGGGTTATTACGAGTAGGCACCACGTAAATCGCCGAATATTCGTACTACATCACTAAGGTTTGCGGTCCTGTGCCCCGTAAATATTATACTGATAACATCTGCTGCGCGACATGTGCTAATTTATGCAGCTAGCGTGCATAACCTACGCGGATATATGACAACTATATCCTGCTATAAATGGCGCCTTTACACGGCGGATCATCTCCCGACTTGACCTCTCCTCTGCGAAAGCGCGGGTGCCCGTCGTAGTGTATGATCCAGCTAGCGCGCGCTTGAAATTGGGCCCCGAACATGGATGACGCGTGAGCCGGGAATCGCGCTGAGCGAGCGGGGCCGGTGCCGCGGGATCAATGTTTGCTCTGCAGGGCATAAATCTACCCGTAAATCTATAGCCGCAAAGCTGCCGGTATGCGTGTGCGGCGGCGGCGGCGGCGGCGGGGGAACGTCGCACAAGTGCGGTTTGCCGAGGAGCGGCTGGCGTGCGATAACAGCGATGTGCGCCGTGCGCGTGCTGGTTGCGGCAGTGGCACAACGTCTGCCAAAATATTGCCTGCATTTATAACGATGACGGTTTATATCCGATGCAGATAAAGATACTTAGTCGCGTCTGTGAGTGAGAAGCGTACAGATAACGGGAGGCGACGACGAAAGAGAAGCACAGCTCGATGCCACATCGTCGCTGTAGTTTCATTGCTAAACTGATAAATGGGCGAATTAGTTGGAGTGAAAGATAAAAGTACAAGTTGTCGATGTGTCTCATTAGTTTCGGCGACAGCAACTTACACGTATCTGCATTTACACTTGGGGGAGTCATTGTGTTTGCGGGAGCGTGTTTGTGTGGAAATTAGGTTTGAACGGCACAGTAAAAAACAGTGCATACAACGTGTGTGCATATTATTGTTGATTTAACATCGATTTCACCAACAAAAGCAGCTCTGTAATGTTGTATCAGAGGGATCGTCCTAAAAGTAGATCTTACTGATATATTTTTTACATGTTCTTTACAGGTATATATATATATGTAAATATATGTAAATAAATGTCAAATATTGTATATATATAAATATAATGTATATTTTCTTATTGATTTGGTCACACTGAAATAATGGTGATTGTTTCTATGTGGTGCATTTAAGTCACGATTGCTTACTACTACACCAATACGTCGCGAAGTGTGCAAGTCGTGCGCATGCGCACAAGTAGATTAATATCGCCGCTATCTGTATGTGATGCTACTAGACACGCGGAGTCGTCACTACCCGACACTTTTAATGATAGACTATCATCGTCATCATCATCATCATCAGCATTATCATCATCATCATCATCATCATTATTATTATTATTATAACACCGCATCTGGGTCAGACGCAGCCGTTTACCAGCATGTCTCTGCCTGATAACCTGCGTAATGCGCGCGTGTTTACCTACCTCACGCGTACTTGTTTACGTGCCTCACGTGTACTTGTTTACCTGCCTCACGCGTACTTGCTTTCCTGCCTCACGCGTGCTTGTTTACCTACCTGACGCGTACTTGTTTACCTGTCTCACGCGTACTTGTTTTCCTGCCTCACGCGTATACTTGTTTTCCTGCCTCACGCGTATATACTTGTTTTCCTGCCACACGCGTACTTGTTTACTTACCTCGCGCGTACTTGTTTATCTGCCTTACGCGTACTTGTTTACCTGCCTCACGCGTACTTGTTTATCTGCCTCACGCGTACTTGTTTACCTGCCTGACGCGTACTTGTTTACCTGCCTGACGCGTACTTGTTTACCTGTCTCACGCGTACTTGCTTTTACCTGGTCTACGCGTACTTGTTTACTTGCCTCACGCGTACTTGTTTACTTGCCTCACGCGTACTTGTTTACTTGCCTCACGCGTACTTGTTTACCTGCCTCACGCGTACTTGTTTACCTGTCTCACGCGTACTTGTTTACCTGTCTCACCCGTCCTTGTTTACCTGCCTCACGCGTACTTGTTTACTTGTCTCACCCGTACTTGTTTACCTGCCGCGTGCATACCTGTTTACCTGCCTGACACCCTACACCTACCACTGCTGTTTGCTTCTGCTGCTGCTTATCTTTTTTCTTTGTTATTTCTGGCACAGAAATAGTGCTATTCTTTTCGAGCACGTTAGATGTTATGTGTTATTCGACATACGAATAGTTGGCTCGATGTCTACCTATGAACACGTGGGTTCCGAGTGGTCGAAAGTTTGCGCCAATTATTATTTGATTTATCGTGTTCATCGCGTACCAAGTAGATTCGTATAGAAATGGACGAATCTCCATTTGTGAGGTTGGTATACACACGCATATATGCACTTACTGTCTATCGTCGTGCATTGAGACACGCTCGTTGTTCGTGTTTGTCGAAAATAACGTGATAAGTAAACAAACAGCTATACTTACTGTACTACTAAGGTTTAGAGTAAACACGAAGAGACGAGTTTCAGCTTACGGCACAGAGCGCGTTACCTGGCGTGAGTTGGTTTTTTTAAACGTGACAAAAACGTTCAGAGTTTTAGGAAATGTGACCCGACTTTAAAAAAAGAACAAATACGTTTGTAGGAAGGCAACATGCTTTTGTAGGGCAACACTTTTGCAGTGCAAATTTGTAGTGCAATGCTTTTGAAAGCAACACTGTTTGTAGTGCGCACGAAATTGAAAGGACCAGCGATGTTTATAGGTAGACAGTTTTTTGGTGGGAATCAACCAAGAATGTTCGACTGAGACCGGAGTGATAGAGAAAAACACATGTTTTATGAAATATATTTGAAGGTATGTTGATGAATATCAGTATGTGGTCTATTTTATTCTAACGTTGTTCTTATTTTATTTAAATCTAACATAATCATCACATAAGTCGAACGGTAGTAAAGGCGAACTTAACGGCACCCATACTGGCTTACGATCTCGCCTGAACTAGAGCGAAAGATCTCCCGAAGATAGGCGTTGCGAAAATGCGCAACGATATCATAATATCATCAAGAAATGCACATGACAGCACTAAATTAATATAAAATAAAACAAAAGAAATAGAAACGAATGTAAGCAATCCATCCTCAGAAGGGTATCCGAGTGAAATAGAGGCCAAAGTTGGGCGGTGAATATATAGAAGACAGGATCATCGTCACGAACCAGTCAGAGATATTTCTATAACGATTGCGTCTATACGAACATCCACAACTGTTCGTTTGTACAAGAACCAGTTATAAGATTCGCTGATTTATACATGTCCGCCATCTTGAAATTTTTTGCGTTTCTGCGCAAACGTAACTTGAAATAATTAGTTGCTACATGAACAAGAAAATCAATTATTCGTTCATTTGCTTGTCGAATTTGTGACGAAGGGTGCGCATGCGCGCGGCGAGAGTAATCATTATTGATGTATTTTTTAATTACTTTGTCTGCAATCTTGGTCGATCAAATTCGTAAAGAACTTTTTCCCAACGTCTGTATATATTCCGATTTATTTCCACCTGCGAAGAGGTAATCGAAAGCGAGATGTCTCGCGAGATACCGCGGCGCTTTCGTCTCTTATTTATAATTAATATCGTGTGGCGGATTCGTTTTTCTCTGCTCCACATATTCGTAATGAAATCCGATCGCTATCTTTCGCATGAATACAAATGATATGGAAATTAATCAAGCGCATTATATGTATATATATAATACCCCTTCTCATTCATCCCCTCTCTCTCGTAGGCGATGCACGGAGAGCTTATACTGTACGATGATTTTAGCGTTGCAAGGAGCTTGCCGATGGAGTGATTTCTTTGTATCGTAATTAATAGATGCCGCCCCTACTTTATATTATAATACGTCGTAATAAAGACAACGGTGACGTATCGTCCAGCGCGCTGAGCACGCGGTTATAGGAAACTGCACATGTGAGCCAAGCGCTGCGTGGCTGCATTGTTTGTTGACCAGAATGTGGTATCGAATACAAACCCAATACAAGCTCGACACGGACCCTACGTACGTGGTAATACAATGCAGCGCCGTGGAGCCGTAGGCTATCATTTGCGGTGTTTAGTACGCCCGGAACAGGGTGGGAGTAGGGCGCGGGATGGTATTGTTGACTCGCGATGCTCATCTCTGTATCAGGGCAGCATGAGACATTCATGGCACGTGCCAGGCCGGCCTGCGTTCATATTTAATTCAGCGTAACAAGCACATCCATTATTCAGGGTTATATGACGTTTTCTACATAATTACTTATAAATGCATAATATAATTTAATATATTTATATATATATATATATATACTTAGAAATTCTTTTGCTGTAAACACTTCAAATATTAAAATTATTGTGCGTATGCCTATATGTATATGTATACGTATATGTATAGTATATATATATATATATATGTATACATATACATATACATTTATATATATATATACATATATTAATATATATATATATATATTTATAATTAATATATTTAGAGAGAGAGAGAGAGAGAGAGAGAAAGAGAGAGAGAGGAGAGAGAGACAGAGAGAGAGACAGAGAGAGACAGCAGAGAGAGACAGAGAAGAGACAAGGAGCAGGAGAGACAGAGAGAGAGAGAGAGAGAGAAAGAAGATCGAAGCGAGAGAGACAAAGAGAGAGGGGAGACGAGAGGGTGGGCGAGAGAAATGGTGAGTGATGTCTTTATCATACAGGGGTAATGCTCAGGAATAGCAGATAATTTCAACCGGTGGTATTGCTTGGCGTGCGCACCCGCCGGTGTTACGTGCGATCGCGCTCATTCAGTCGGCTAATTCAGTCGACGAGCTCCTAGACGCTGTCTCGAATAGATATCGCACGCACTTATTTGAACGGGGAACGAATTGGCCCCCCGGCCGCGTAGCGTATACGTTAGTCACGTATAGGCAATGCGTCGGCCCCGTGTGTCCGCCGACTACAGGTCATCTTATCTTACACCAATGACGATTACATATTACTGCGTCTATATGTTGCAGATCTACGATATATAGGATCGATAACATTCGCTGAGCCTGCTATACAGCCAGCGACCTCCACTCTGTGTGCCTGAGCAAGAAATTTCTATACCTAATTGTTTGTTGAACATGCCTATCTCCATCTCGACAGTTCAATAACATAATAAATGGTCACATCTCATTAGTTGTTACGGGAAAGTAAACAGGCTCATTTAATTAAGCAGGAGATACTGTATTGGCTTATAGAAAGACGCCATTGCCATTGCCAGCGCGTCTCATTTATCATCATGCGAATATGCCTCGATTGAAACAGTTCGTCACTGCCTTTGATATAGTAGACACAATTAGGGCGCGGTTACACCCACTTTCAACGGATAGCGTTAAGGTGTTGATATATTTTTAAACGGGTTTATATTCTCATGTTCGTAAAAGGCTAGTCTTACTGTTTATCGTTCGCTTTATATACGATAACTGTCTGTGACGTCAACAAATAATTTTACTGCCATCATGGTCGCATACACACACGCGCACACATACACACACATACACACACACCCATACACACACACACACACACACACACAAACCCCACACACACACACAGCACAGCGACGCAGCGCACGCACGCACGCACACACGCACACACACACACGAGCGTGCGCGCGTAGGCCATATATATATATATAAAGACTAATAGTGCAACAGCTTAATTCAGTCGAAGTGCATCGACTTCGAACGCGAACAACTGATGAGAGGCAGACAGAGAAAAAAATAGAAGGTGGTAGGTCTATATAGAAAAATAGAAATATAGCGGTGGAGTGTACAAAAAATTGATAGGGAAATCCCACGCGGAGCGAGTGAGACAAATAAACATGCATAGAAAGAGGGGAGAGAAATCGCGTGATCGAGAAGTAGCTATACGAGAAAGGGTAGATAACCAGAGATAGATATAGGCAGAGAAAGATCAAACGAGAGCGAAAGACAGAGCGCGCGCGACAGAGAGAAAGAACGCGAGCGAGGAAAAGAGAGAGAGAGTGAGAGGAAGAGAGAGAGAGAGTGAGAGGAAGAGAATGCAAACGAGGAAGAAATAGTATTAGCGAAAAAAAACGACAATATACACGTGCAAGAGAGTGAAGAATGAGAGAGAGAGAGATTAATTTCGCTTAATGATCCCTTTATTAAAAAGTTTATTGGTAGTAGAAATTAAATGTAACTACTATTCATTATTCGGAAAATCAGGAAACATCTGATAAATCAACAATCATCTGGGTGATATTTACATATATAGTTAGAAAATATGTAGAAATTAAGCAGAATGCGTGGATACAATGGCCAGATTATGTTCAAACATTTTTGCGTATTAAATAGCCTTGGGACGTTCGTGCGATGTAGTTATCTTAAACATCTAATGATTGCACATCATTGGCATACCTTGGCATCATCTATGCGATGTAATTTATTTCCTGCATGAGCTGATTTAAGTGTTGTACTCTAATCGTGTGTGTAATGAGCGCGTAACGTAACCAATTCATAGAGGAAGGGCGAATGAGTGAGGAAGTAAAGAATCGTAGCGCTAGGAAGGCGTTGTAGACAATTATAATAAGCGACGTGACTAACGCTGCATGGAGAGAGGACCGGTCATCAACCTGTACGTTCACCATACACGCCTGTACCAATTTATCAGTAGATTTAGTTTTTTTATCAATGATATATATATAAATACAGAATTTATCAGTAGATTAATAGAATATCCAAGCACAACGTAATCGTTCAATCCTACGTAAAATATTAGCGCGATTTAACAATCGTACATGCGATTGATAGGATATACAAAAGCAGTAGTGTATACAAATATGAACCTAGGGGCCCGTTGTCAGAAAGATCGTTACGACTAATG
The DNA here is from genome assembly GCF_000485595.1 of Priapulus caudatus. Lineage (NCBI taxonomy): Eukaryota > Metazoa > Priapulida > Priapulimorpha > Priapulimorphida > Priapulidae > Priapulus > Priapulus caudatus. Next base: position 567,985 of record NW_014577092.1, on the reverse strand, counting down.
TTAAGACTGATTTTGTTTCTGACAACGGGCCCATGTTAAAACCGAAAGTATAGAGCACCATCAGTCCTTCGCGTATACCGAACGTTAATGCTAGGTTTACATTATGTTCCCGGCGGCCACGGCAATCACGTTTCAGGCCACCGTGGACAAAACGGGATGGACGTGAGGCAACACGAGGGGACGGAATGGGCAAACGTGACAGGCCGTGATTGCCGTGGATGCCGGGTCAGATTTTTAAACTGTCAGAAAATGTTACAGTGCGGATGAGAAACCTAGTAGGCCGTAGTAAAACGGGGTGAACGCAACAAAACGTGACAGTACGTAATAGGCCGTAACAAAACTTGGAGGCGGTCCGTAGTGGGGCGGGCTACGCGCCGGCTACGGGCCCGGCGCGCTACGGCGCGTTGCTTTCTACTATACGGTATGACACGGCGCGCGCGGTCTGGGAGGGAGTATATAAAGGCCGGGCCAGGCAGGGGAGCTTCATTCGAATTCAATCGACGACACATTACTGCATCTACAATACGAAGAGAGAAGACCAAGCTTTGAAGAAAGAAGGCCAAGCTATGCCACCGAAGAAGCCAAGACGTACGAAGGCCCCCCGTCCTGCACCACCACCACCAGTAGAGGAGCAGGAGCAGCCTGAAGATCCTCGCCGTTCACCGCCGCCAGATGAAGAGGAGCGTGCTACTGCTCCTGACCCGGTGCCTGAACTGAAATCTCAGGATACAATGATTTCTATTGCTTGGGAGGCCTTCTTTTTATACCGTGGGCACAAACGTGCTCCAAAGCTGCCCGGCGTCCACGTTTCATCCGTAGAAAGCCTTGACAGAACGTGAAAAACGTGTCAGACCTTGATCAGAACGTGAGAAACGTAAGGGACCCCATCAGAACGTGACGGGCCGGGAGGGAACGTACTGTCATCCGTGGTAGACCGCGGACCGAACCGTAGTGCGCCTTGGAGCCTCCGGGACTCAGCCCTTTCCCCCCCCCACGGCCCGTCACGGATACTGTGATAGACCGTGAAAAAACTTGGCAAAACCTAACTCAACTTATAACAAAACTTGAATACAGAGAAAAAATTGTCAAAATCCCACGGCGGACTACGTTTCGGGCATACGGGGCTGCCGTGGCCGCAGGGAACATAATGTAAACCTAGCATAAAGTTCACTCAACTCCCGCCAGCTTTGCCGAGATCATCCGTGCCACTCGCCGCTCGCGATGTCAGCGATGAAGTTGCTCCTACGCTCAGGGTACAGTTCCCGGGCGAGCTATTGGTGGTATGTATTCATGCATGTGTGTGCGGTGGCGTATACACTTTGCTAGGGTAGCCGTGTTGAAACTACAAGTATTCAGCAAGCTGCACGCCAATTAATTTATATCGGAACAACAGAGTCTATGCGTTACACTGCATCCTCTGTGTTAATCCACGAGAGTAGGCTCTAATCAAATATATCCGTCTGTATTTCCTCCTATCGGCGTATGCACGCATGCAAGTTTCTGTGCAGCACTAAGTGTCGTATCGAATTATCTCTCGTAGCTTTCAATTCAACACGAACCTGATGGGTGCGAAACTGGAATGAATTTTCAGTTTGCGGGGATTATACGACAGAATAAATTAGGTCGCGTTTTTGTCGATTCCGGATCGCCGGCTGTCGGGTTACGTTCAATAATTTAACGGAGCGCGTAAGTTACTGCGTACGGTAACACTGTTATCGGGTGTATTTTTCCTTCGTAACGTTTCGCTCGAACAGAAATGTTTAGCCTAGATGTACAGTAGGAGAAACACAAAACATCGGAGAGCACGCCGAAATGTAGGACGGGAGAGAGAGAGAGAGAGACGTGTATACTCAACTTATTACTTTGCTCTGCCGCGAGACATCAAGCTGTGCTGTCCTAGTTTAATAACCCACCGGGCCGTACGCGTGATAGCAGCACGGCGTGAGCAGTTGACGCAGACTAACGCAGTACTTCTCGCACACGAATACAACCACACCTCGATTACTTGTGAGCCCTCTTAGGAACCACTGAGAATGTATAGACGTGGTAAATAAAATCCTCTATGCTCAATATGTCACACGTCTATCATTCAGCTAATCTATACTCTAATCTGTAGTCTATTCTAATTTATCGCCGTTCATAAAATCTAACACTATTTAATAAATTGCTTAACGTGTGTAAGACATATCATATTATTCACTACACTTTCCAATGTCTTTGTTCATTATCTGACGATAATGATATAGGCGGTGTTACGGATATATTTATAGGCGCCTATTGCAATCGGTTGCGCTTATTCTAAAAGTAAAGCCTTACCGGCGATACTTCAGTAGTATTTAAGCGTATGGAGAAACCGGAAACGTATGAAATAGTTTCGATAATGTGTTTTGCAAATGAGCCTTGAGTTCAAGGTTCTGTTAATTGTTTTAAAATTATAATTAATAATTATAACTTGTATTAATAAGAAAAAAACTAGCGAGAGAGCGATTTTTAGATGTATTGCGTCTATATAGGCGAGTTGAATATAATCTTCTCCGTAAATACTATAACTATTATATTTCAGACATAAATAGGTTTATTTTAATCACTGCACAGGTCGAAAAAAATTTATGCCGATGTGATGGCGACTGCACACGTCGATGCGCGTTTGTTTGTTTGTTTGCTCGCTTGTTTGCCTGTTTGTTTGTTTGTTTGTTTGTTTGTTTGTTTGTGTGTATGTGTGTGTGTGTGTGTGTGTGTGTGTGTGTGTGTGTGTGTGTGTGTGTGTGTGTGTGTGTGTGTGTGTGTGTTTGTGTGTGTATTTGAGTATATGCATGCGTGTGTGGTCTGTATCTGCATGTGTCAGCGCGTGCGCAAGTGTTATTTAAATGTCAATATATAAATGACCGTAGATCTTCATAATCGATAAACCTTAACAGCGGGCGCAGACAGTAGGGCTACGCGCTTCTACGCGAGCCATTGTGAAAATACACGAATACTCTCCTAGCTCCGTAATCCAGATCTCACTGATCAACGAACGGTCCCCCGCTAGCATGCACGTAATCTGAGGGAATCGACAATATTAATATTACACACTAACGGCTAGGATAACGGACCTTTACGACGCGGGCCACCGTAAAAAACGGATTTGCAAACGGGTTAACGAGTGAACGCTACATAGACGGGTCCATTAATGTATGTATGCATGCTGCAGCGGCCCGATGCATTTTTATCATACAGTAGGAATTCTCGAGTCCTTCCCGTGGCATGTTATTCTTGCGCGTCAAACCATATTCATTTATAAAGTCGATAATCGGACGTTATATAACGGATCAGGTCATTTTGCCTTATCGTTTTTCTTTCCTGCCCCTTTGCTCCGATTTCTTCCTCATACATCCGGCAGGCAAGCAAACGATAATGGCTTCGCAAGATCGGTTAGTGCGCGTGCATGTACGAAGGCTCTGTGAGAAGTAGAGCCACGCGTACGCTCGGCCTACGAGAGGCTGGCTGGCTTCACTCAAAAATATCGATGTGTGCCTACAACTAAGCGCTCGCTCGCCATCAGGTGAAATCTACTGAGTGTATAGGGGACGATGCGTTTGTACAGTGCGTGCGTGCTGCGAGCGCTCACTCATGCAGGCTTCAATGGCCTCGCAGGCAGCGTAAGCTGATGGATGCATCTCTTAAGCGCAGAATACGCACAGAAAGCAAAACGGATAATTTTAATTAACTCACGCGGAGCGAAAGACGGCTGGCGGGTTCTACTCTGATGACATCACCAGGCACGTATTTAGTGGTGGCATGCATGAATCCACCATTATGGCAACTGCGAATGGGGCTGTGAGGGTATATATATATATATATATATACATATATGTGTATATGTATGTATATATATATATATGCATATAAATATATAGGTACGAGAAGGATGATATGCTGATGGGAAGAAAATAAAACAAAATATAGGAAAATTTCGGCATACGCGACCCGCCTAGAGGGATAGCACGTCGGCGGCGTGCCAACGCAAAATAACATCTTGAAATCATATCGATTATGTGCAATACACATCGAGCTGTGAAAGATGAAAATATATAATATGTAAAACGTTCTGCTGTTGGGCCCTTGAGCAAGGCACGTTAACCCGGTTTGCTTCACCCGAGCCCCCGCTGTAGGTATATATAGGTATATATGTCGTCGGTGGGAGGCTAACACCTCACGCACAATTAACAGCGAGTAAACGTAGCTGAAGCGTAGTACTGCAAACATAGAAACGACGTTGCTGATGCACTATCCTCCACGAGATAAAAAATGTATCATATGTTTAATATAACATAACCGCAATGCTGCGAGATAGCAACAGAACATAATCAATTGATAAGGAATGCATTACCAAGGTGACATTTATAAGGCATCCACCACGAGTAAATATATATACTATTTGGAATTATTGCTTTTATAAATTACTGTTCCCTGAGAGCACCAAGCATTTGTCACAGTCTCGGTTTACTATATCTATTGATATAACATCGATAAACCGTAACACGTCCATCTCACCCGAAACCTCGTTATAACGATGACAAAAATATTAAAATATAGCCGATCATAAAATAACCTATCTATAGTATCTCTATTATTATTATTATACTATTATTATTATTATTATTATTATTATTATTATTATTATTATTATTATCTATATTATCCTCTATCCTATATTAAATCCTGCGCGAGTGGTGCGTGATGATTATTGCGGGTGAGCTATATAGCCGGCCCCCAGTTTTCCTCCGATCGTAACGAGATATCGCATACGGAGATTGGACGAAGAGCTTGAAATCTGCGCGTGTCTGCGTTTGTTTTGCTTCGAGCTGGTGCTGCTGCTGTGCACTTTATCAACGCGTGTCTACGATAGGTATTCAGCTCTGAAATAATAAACAGGGGCGCAGCGTATATACGGCGAGCATCCTGACCGCGTAACAACGGCGACAGCACCGGCGTATGTATGCGCGCGCGACGGCAAATCGATGACTTCATTTTCTGCAGCGTCTGATCAATGCGCTCTCTAATTGAAGCTGGAGGTGCGAGGCGAGGCGCGCACGTCGCTCGTTCCTATGCGGAAAACGTAGCGAAATTTCCCCTCACGCGCACACGCGCGCTATACACGAAGAGAAGAACTCTCCCCCTCGGGGAAACGATGCGGTCGTGTGTGGTATGTGTGTGTACGTACGGGCGGCGGAGACAGTGCAATCTGCTACCGCGCGCGCTGCCGCTGCATTAATTCGTAAAATCAATAAGGTACAGCAGGCTCCGAGCGAGCATGCGGGTAGTAGCGTCCATCCATCTTGCGCTGCCGACGTCATCGTGTCCTTGTCTGTGTCTATGTACGTAGAGCTTGCTTGCTTCCCAGCCCAGCCTGACTCCCTCCCGCAAGCAGCACGGCGGTCCGCGATGAATACACACAACCGGAGTTGGAATGACGATGAGAAGAAGGGAGAAGGATGAAGCGGAGAAAGAGGGAGCGGGAGGAGGAGAGGGAGGAGGAAAGTAAGAAAAAATAACATAAAAAGAATGAAACGGCTGCTGAAACGAATACCGAGAAAATCAAGGTGGAGGAGAGAGAAAGGAGAGAGATATGAGAGAGGAGGGAAACGTGTTGATGACAAAGGAAATGGATACGAAAGAATTTATGACACGGAAGATAATAAGAGAAAGGATAAAGAAAGAGACGAGGTAGACGAGGGAGGGCGATGAGCAGTACGATATTCGGGCCAAATCTTCGTCTGGAAGCTGCGCTCGGTCATCACATATGTTGCCTGTGGGATCGGAAAAACATCAATGACTGTTTTTCTTCCATATATTATTTACCCTAGCTATAGGGTACAGCAGCCGCGGGGGAAGCGTACATGGTCTACAAACTGACGCACAGACACACAGACAGGCACACAGACACACAGAGAGACGGATAGACACACATACATACACGCGCGCACGTACGCACGCACGCCCACGACGCGGGACGAGCAACTAACAAGAAACAGGATCAACTCTCTCTCTCTCTCTCTCTCTCTCTCTCTCTCTCTCTCTCTCTCGCTATCTCTCTCGTTCGCTCTCTCGCCGTCTCTCTACTTTTT
>NW_014577092.1:560191-561783 GCF_000485595.1 Priapulus caudatus | reverse complement strand
AAGTATATGTATTATGTATGTTGTATGTATATATGGATATATGTATGGTTGTATGTAATGTATGTATGTATGTAATAGCTTTTATAATGTATTTATGTATGTATGTTTTATGTTCGTATGTAGTAAATGTAGTATGATGTATGTATGTATTGTATGTAGTATGCATATGTATGTATGTATGTATGTATGTTATGTATGTATGTATGATGTATGTAGTATGTAACTGTATGTATGTATGTATGTATTAGTACTGCTATGTATGATGTATGTATGTATGTATGTGTATGTATGTATTTATGTATGATATGTATGTATGTATGTATGTATGTATGTATGTATGTATGTATGTATGTATGTATGTATGTATGTATGTATGTATGTGTGCGCGCACGCGCGTTTGTGCGTGACTGCATGTAGATCAGTTTGACGAAAAATAAACCTGACAAACCACAAATAATATTTTGCGAGCCGCACGAGAATACGAGAGCGGTTACGACGATAATGGCGCGTGAACAGGGAGTACCCGCAATTCCTGCTTGATACAACACGCAGCAGATCACAGGTTTAGATGGGGATTCATCCGTATATCGTCGTAATTGAAATAGGAAAACGCAAATATGGCGAGCGGTTGCACTGCTCGAACTCATGAGCACGTCACATACGAGTGTGTATCGATTAGCCGCCAGATTTTCTTTCTTCTTTCTCTCAGTTTTTCTTCGTCGTATTCCATATGTTCGCAGTTAGTTTCGGCGGCTATATAGTTCTGCCTAACCCAACACACGCGCAAGCAAACCACACACACCACACGCATGCACGCGCGCACGCACGCACACACGCACACGCACGCACACACACACACACACTCTCTCTCACAGACATACACACACCACACGCACGCACACACACTCTCTCTCACACACACACGCAAAGTGGCGGAGAATGACAGGGTTTATTACGTAAGCCGAATGCATCCAATATTAACGTATGCCTGCGGGGCTTCTAACAATTTCACTCGTCTTTCATCGAGCGGAACGTAAAAACAGCGTTCGTGCGTGTGTTGCCTATAAGTGTCGGCGTGAGTACATACGTGTATGCGAGGGACATGTGTATGTGCATGGGCATGACACGACGTATTGCCAAGCGTGGTGTCCGTGTGATTTGTACACATTTTACTAAATTAATTAAATTTCATAGTAAATATCATCTCAGACCAAAAAAATAACACTGCAGGTAATAAGTAATATTGTGGAGATAATATAGTACTATAGAACAAATAATACGCTACGAGAATTCGCACCCACGCGTCGATGCGTAATTTTACGTCTACTCCATCGCACGTGTACGCGTCTTATAGCTGCTTCATTCTGCATCGTATTCGCTATACCAGCTAGAGTGTTCACCACGTCATGCTCGCACAGGAGAGACATAGCCATCTTCTAAACACGTGTCAGACGAACCAACATAAACGCATGCCCGAACACGCTCACACACGCGCACGAACGCGCGCATAGACTCAAGCGCACACATTCACCCACACGTCCGCACACGTATGGACACACACACACACACACACACACACACACACACACACA
>NW_014577092.1:557569-559144 GCF_000485595.1 Priapulus caudatus | reverse complement strand
TATATTTGTATATATATATATATATAATTAGCAAACATAAGCGCATTCTTTCAGTGATATATATGACGACAATATGCAGGTCAGCGCAAGTAAAAACGCAAATAATTTACCTTTTTTTTTCAATCGAATGTTCTTATATTTGCATTGACTTCTTTACACTTAATAAAACTATTGCGGGCTATTCACAACTGTTTTTGATATAGAGGCAGCCAGCTACACCAAATTTGATGGATAGCGCCCAGCGGTACATATTCGTATTTTCGTTTTTCCATCAATAATATTTTCCCCCAAAAAATGTCGCGTGTATTGATTTGCGTGAGTAATTTATGCCAACCATTTCGTTGCTACTGTATAATTTTGTTATTTACAGCTGCAGTATGCATATCTACGATGCTAAGCAGCCGCAGTACCTTTATGGCAGAAAGCACTGACTCGTGCCCCGCGTACCAGGTAAATTACACAATAAATTAATATAAGTTGGTAACACGTTTTAAAAACGTGTTTCATGTGCGGTTTTATGATTGATAAATTAGAACGAGCTCGCCCGAAAGAACTGATAACGTTGAGTTATTGCGATGGATTAATGTGTAACATGCATAAATGAGAAGGCGGGTTACAAATTAATTTGGGCAACATCGTCTAGCCCACGCACGTTCACACATGTTACGGTAAAAGAGACTGAAATTATCTATTAATTATTATAGTTGTATATATCGGAGTTTAGGCATAGTTGTCTGTCGACGTAGTAAAATTTCGCAATCTGATTGGCTATATCAGCGAATTTCCTGCATGATAAACGGCGGTCGCGAAAGTAGTACAATAAACGGATTTCAGCCATTCGGCAATATTTGGTCTGACCAAGATTAGAAAGACCGCTATAATTATGAGATATCAATTAAGAATTTGAACGGAATAATTAGCAGTGTGGTTGTCATCGTTCGAAAACGAACGTTAATAAACCCGTCGAAATTATACGTTTATTATAAAGCGTACCTCGTTGAATTGAACTACGGGTATTTCATTTAAGTTTAAAAAATAATTCGCTTGTGGAAATCACGTCACCCTCTTCTTGTGCTGCTATTTATTATTTTCCGCCAAGTTGTTAAACTTGAACGGTCGCGTATATCGTGTTAGGGATCGCTGGTCGCTTCAAATATATATAACACATTATTACTATTACATCGTGGACAAAACGTGGTAATTCTGCTATCGCTAGAGAAATACGCACGAGAACGACGAAACTGCATGGGTGTTTAAAACGTGTTAAATTTCATCACGGGTAAATTAAGTTGCAAGAGTTTTGACGAATTAACTACGCTTCTCCCGCCACGACTTGAGTATACTTTGACTATATATTCAATTATTTTTCATGTGCCACGAACGCGCAACATGAAGGTACATTTCGACAAATTTCGCAGGCGACATGGTAATTTTAGGGGTGACAAATACAGGATTTGGAACAGTCCTTGCGACAAATATATAAATGAATAAGAAAATAAATAAATGTACACACACGCGCGAACACACACACATACACACACACACACACACACACACACACACACACACACACAC
>NW_014577092.1:554726-557559 GCF_000485595.1 Priapulus caudatus | reverse complement strand
TCTCTCTCTCTCTCTCTCTCTCTCTCTCTCTCTCTCTCTCTCTCTCTTTCTCTCTCTCTCTCTCTCTTCCTCTTTCGTTCACTCTCTCTCTCGCGCTCTCTCTCTTTCGCGTTCTATCTTTCGCTCTCTTTTATTTCACATGCCTCTTCTCTCTCGCGCGCTCTCTCTCTTTCGCGTTCTATCTTTCGCTCTCTTTTATTTCACATGCCTCTTCTCTCTCGCGCGCTCTCTCTCTCTCTCTCTCTCTCTTTCTATCTCGCTTTCTCCCTCTCCCTACGCACACACACTCTCTCTTTCTCTCTCCCTCTCGCACTCTCTCTCTCCTCTGAAATTCATGTCATAATGCTACAGGAGCGCGACGGCGACCGGTTTTCCCGCGGTGACCGCGTTCCCTCTCGCTAGCTGCCTATGATATTTTAATAAACTGAAGGTCGCCTGCTTCGTCTTTGTTGGTGCTCCGCTCCGTACGTGATCGTTAGATTGGGGGGCGTGGGGCTGGGACGTGCGCGAACAACGGTGCATATATAACGTCAGGCATTCACCTCGAGTGGCAGCAAAATTAGACGGTTTGCAGACGATTTTGTACCTCCCGCGTACGGAAGTTGGGTCCCACCCGCACGCTGCACGAACGCACGCACGCGCGCCTGCTCGCAAGCACGCACACACGCACGCAAGGTTCGGCATGCACGCAGAGACGCATGCAGGCATGCAGGCACACACGCGCTGATACGGCCGCCATGACAGTCCACGCGTCGCATTACCACTTCCATAAGCGCGTACATGCGCACATACGCGCATGTTCTGTTTTAAAAGTGCAACGGGTGTACGGCTCGTTTGGCAGCTGCGTGGAGGCGGGAAGAAAATCGATACGATGGGGATTTTAACGTACGGTGTGTATATATACACACAGAGGGAGAGCTAGTGAGCTACCGAACGCGCTGGCGCCCGCTACGACAGCAAGCGATCCATCCATCTGCACATTTCTCCCCCTCGCCGCCCCCCCCGCCGCCGCCGACGCGATAGAGGAACCATTTGAGCGAGACGAGAAAATTAGAGCTACTAGTGTAGCGATGGCGCGCTGTTACGGTCGTAGGCAACGGCATGCGTACTCGAATTCTCGACAATACGCGTGTCCTCCCGGATATACGATGCCCGTGACGGAGGAGAGGGAATCCCTTAGCCGGATGCTGCTCTCTTTCGCTCATACTCTATTCCTACGATGGAAAACATTGTGTGCTGCTGCTGCTGCTGCCGTATATTCGGTTCATATATACGTTGATGTCCACGGTAGATGTCTCACGGCATTTCTTCGCATTGAGCGAGTCTGTATAAGATTACTTCGCGGGCATATGCCGACGTACATGCCATCGTCACAAAGAAACACAATTTTAGAAGAAAAAACCCGTCGCCCTGTGAGCGCGTGGAAATATAAACACGTTCCCTGTTTAGACGAACGAGAAATACTGAGAACACTGACGATAACGATCATGCGTAATAAAACATCTCCTAAAGAGCACTTATAAAATCGCACCGTCCGGTTTTCGATGGCTCGATGGCGGCGATATTTGTCTTCGCATACAACAATCCTTCCACGGTCACGTATTATTTTGCAAGATCGCAAGCTGAGCTCATCGCTGGCACACACGTTTGCGGCGCTAATGATAAACCTGTTATTGCCGACATGCCGTAATTCTCTCTCTCTCGCTCTCTCTCTCTCTCTCTCTCTCTACACACACACACACACACACACACACACACACCTTATATATATATATTTGCCTATCTCTGTCACCCTCGCTCTCGTTCGCTTGTTCCTTTCCCTTCCCCGTCTTTCTCTTTATCTGTCCCGATAGGCTTCGCCTCTCCCCCCTATCTATCTCCCTCTCTCTCATTTGTTCCGTTTCCCTATCATGCTGCCCTGCTTCATTTCCTCTCTACCTTTTCATTATTTTTTAACCCCATGTGCAATAATGGCACAGGCAATGATAGCTGTTATTACATTAGCTGTAATTACACGTTATTCATAATTACCAATCCTTTTTTGGGGCAAACATTCAGGTAGAATTAGGTCTTGGTCAGGTTCAGCTTCTCTTTTATGTGGATCATCGTGAAATCATATGAAGAGGGATTGATTAGGTTCATGTACGCGTGATTATATCAGGAGTACTATAATTATATGATTATATCATAATTTAGACACAGATGAGGCAAATGGAGAAAGGTGTGTGTGCGCGCGTGTGTGTGTGTGTGTGTGTGTGTGTGTGTGTGTGTGTGTGTTGTGTGTGTGTGTGTGTGTGTGTGTGTGTGTGTGTGTGTGTGTGTGTGTGTGTGTGTGTGTGTGTGTGTGTGTGTGTGTGTGTGTAGAAGCTAACCCTGACCAAGACCTAATTCTACCTGAATATTTGCCCCAAAAAAAGGATTGGTAATTATGGATAACGTGTAATTACAGCTAATGTAATAACAGCTATCATTGTCTGTGCCATTATTGCACATGGGGATAAAAAATAATGAAAAGGTAGAGAGGAAATGAAGCAGGGCAGCATGATAGGGAAACGGAACAAATGAGAGAGAGGAAGATAGGGGGAGGGGGGGAGAGGCGAAGCCTATCGGGACAGATAGAGAAAAAGACGGAAAAGGGAAATGAACAAGCGAACGAGAGTGAGGGTGACAGAGATAGGCAAAACAGACAAGAAGAGTGATAGACAGACAGACGGACGGACGGACACACACACACACACATACACACACACGCACACACACACACACACACACACACACACACACACACACACACACACACACGACTATATATATATATATATATATATATATA
>NW_014577092.1:550866-554716 GCF_000485595.1 Priapulus caudatus | reverse complement strand
TATACACACACACACACACACACACACACACACACACACACACACACACACACACACACACATGCACACACTCGTTCTCGCGTTCCTCTGTACGTCGCGACATCTCTCCCTCTTCCCTCCCTCTCTCGTCATGTCTTGTTCTCTCCGCTTACCTCCATCTTCTTTGCTTTCCATCCCTTCCCATCTCATTACATATATATTGCGTGCGCGAGCGCTATAATATAATGCATGTATAGTATTTATTCTTTCTATCCTCTCTCTCTCTCTCTCTCTCTCTCTCTCTCTCTCTCTCTCTCTCTCTCTTTCTCGCTCTGTCTTTCTTTATCTATCTATCCATCTATTTATATCTCTCTATCACTATCTCTTTCTCTCGCCCGCTTACGATAGCTCTTCCCACATTTCATTTCTCTTTTTCTTTGTATCTTCCATATGCAAGAAACCGCAAACCGCCTTGTAACCCCGACGGCGATGCGCCATCAAACACGTTACTCGTGAAATACATGCGCCTGCATGCGTGAATTTCCCCCCTTCCATCTCTTTCACGCGCTGGTATTTCTCGAATGTCTTTCTGTAATGCACGTATTGTATTATATGTGCTACGATTACTGGGACTCGTTCGAGCGTTCTTCTTCCTTTTCGATTGACAGCGTCTCGTTTCTAGAGTGAATCCCAGTTGTGAAACATTGATTGTGAACGCCAACACCCCCAGCAACATGCAGGCACTGCCGCGTGTACCACTATCTAGGCAACGACGGGGAGTTTCTTTTACAATCGCGTGTGGTTGTTTATACCGCTTTACTTCGTGTGTCTGCTGCGCACGCGGTTTCCATTGTTCAGTTCCGAACAATCGATGTAATCACACGAGCACGGTTTCGTTTGATTATCGATAAAATTGGCGCTCAATTGCTCTTTCGTTTCGCCAGTTTGAGAGAGTAGTGCATGAACCTTCGGGGTGCGGATATGCGGGACAGTGGTTCGAGGTTATGGCGTTCATGATAAGTATAGCGCAAACAACAGACTCGCTGTAACCGACCTGCAGCTTAAGCATTTTGCCTCGCCAATTACTGTATAAGCTGTATATTTCGCGGTGGTTTAATTTTCGCGAATTTCGCGAACACGTCCCCGACCGCGAAAATGACAACACGCGAATCATTTATACCGAATAATACCGAATAATACATAATTCACCAACCGCGAAATTAACCACTCGCGAAATTGTCCGTCAAGTCTGAAAATATCTGTACGCGAAAAATACGGCTTATACAGTACTTACTTACTTACGTATCCTCATGGTCATCCGTTGGGACATAAGACCTCGCTGATTGCGCTAAAGGTTTACGCTGAAGTTCTCCCCTATATCGCCGGTCCAGTGCACGCAGGTTTCCTTGCCAGCATCTCGCCGACAAACAGTCGCTGGCTTCGCTTCGTCATTCCAATCGATGCGATATCAAATTTACACAGCGTTTGGAGGCCGTAGAAAACAAAAGGTCTGTGATTGAGCCACTAATAAGTCCGTCATATTGTTTGCGGTTTGTCAACACCTAATTGGTTTTATAATGATGCCCCGCGTGGCGTCGCACGGTATACATACCCCTTCCCTCCCCCACTACCGCGCTGCAAATATTGTAACGCAATTATAAACCTATATTCTCCCCCTCTCCTTCTCTCTCTCGCTCTCTCTTTCTCATTTTCTGTCGCTCTCTCTCTTCATATATATATATATATATATATATATAAAAATTATGTTATTTATCAATTCGCAACGAGACGAGATATTTCATTGATACCCAATTTCAAATAGTAATTAATCACGAGACAATTGCACTATCATGATCTTTTTTAAGGTTAGGGCTATAATATATATATACTAAAAGACTAAATTGCTTGGCACAGGTTGATAACCTTACGAAATAAGATGAAAAAACACTGCACAATCTACTAACTAAATTCGATTATTCCATCATATTATATTCAACGAAGGTTGTCACACGGAATTTACTGGTCGATTTATTGATTTCTATGCGACATAATCTAGTAATCTATCATAGTTAAAGGAATAGGGCGAACTTCGGACTGTGATCTAAGCGCCGGCATTTATATAATTCGTCGTCTGCGCTTTGTAGTTCTCTCGGCACGCCAATCATAAAGACGAAACGTGAGAAAGTGTTGATATATATATACGTGGCATCAAATTAGCGCACCGTGAAATTCTTGCGCACGTTTACTGTCCACACACGACGTGAATGTTAATTAAGTTACACGGAAAAGATATTTCCTCGGTTTGTGCTGCACTCCGTGATTCTTACACCTATGCGTGTTGAGTTATCTCAGCGAATTGGTGGAACTATATCCTTGAGTCGCTGAAGCAGAAACCCGCACAGTGAGCAGTGGTGAGATATAACACTGCGTGCACTCGCTGCACATATCACTCGCTATCTCACTCATTCGAAGGCGATAGTCCTGTACGAGTACTGCACGACACCGACAGTGGCCATGTCTGCGTCCTATGTCACCTTCGCGGACAGCGACTCGCTCTACACCGCGTAAGTACAAAGTGCACGATTGCGCGCATGTAATGATAGGTGTCCGATGGAACGCCTTCCGACTGTAGGTGTATACCCGCGTGCGTACACAGTAAGAAAGCCAAGGGTATACCGATTCGTAGGAATATATAGAGTTACTGTGACGTCTGAGTTAGCATATTTGCGTTAGGTTGAAAGTCGTATCTCGTATTGGCAAGCAGGCCGGCGAACAGATTCCGTTTGTAGTTTCAGTCCACTCGCCATATATGGGCGCATATTATACCATACAATTTGTTTACTATGTTTTTTTTTTATAGCGATAGGTTTGAATCTTATTCAAAAACGGTTCACACGAGAAACTCTCTATTATACCATTGGGAATAAAGCGCGTACAATAATTGTTATTGCACAGTTTATCTGAACAATTTCTGCCACCATACACAAAATGGGCTAGAAACAATATGGCCAGTGTATAATATTATGAGAGTACGATTACCGAGACGTGCCAGAGGCCACCTGGTGGGTGGAAGGGATACGCTAAGTGAATGGTGGTGGGAGGGAGTTTATTTAGACCGGGTGCCTGTGAGCTGCATGCATTCATCTCTCTGTATTCAAAATGCGCAGAAGCTGGCGCGGCATCGCGTTTGACAGCCCCGCCAGCCGTATTCACATGTAGGTTTTGGCGGTACCGGCCTACTGAACTATCGGATTGCCTCACCTAGAAAGCTGCGAAGGTATGTCGAATTAGCTGTAGGCAGGAACTGCGGCGGTGGAAGCAGCAGCATCATCAGCAGCAGCAGCAGCAGCAGAAGCAGAAGCAGCTACAGCAGCACCACCCGCAGCAGCAGCAACAGCACCAGCTACAGCACGACCAGCAGCACCACCAGCTGGACCACCACCAGCAGCAGCAGCGCCACCCCAGCAGCAACAGCAGTAGCAACAACAACAACAACAACAACAACAACAACAACAACAACAACAACAACAACAACAACAACAACAACAACAACAACAACAACAGTAATAACAACAGCAGCAGCAGCAGCCGTAGCTACAGCAGCAGTAGCATCAGCAGTAACAGCAGCAGCATCGAGTACATCCAGTACCAGCTGTGTGTATTGAGCGGCTAGATGTGTGGGCGATCAAGAGAGTCCAGGCTCACTGGCGGCGGTAGGGAGGGAGGAGAGTGAGAGAGTGAACGTGAGAAGACGCGAACAAGAGAGGGAGAGAGAGAGAGAGAGAGAGAAGCGAGCGAGAGAGAGAGAGAGAGAGAGAGAGAGAGAGAGAGAGAGAGAGGAGGGAGACGGGGAGTGAGAGAGAAAGAATAT
>NW_014577092.1:539083-547986 GCF_000485595.1 Priapulus caudatus | reverse complement strand
ATAGATAGATAGATAGATAGATAGATAGATAGATAGATAGATAGATAGATAGATAGATAGATAGATAGATAGATAGATAGATAGATAGATAGAGAAAGAGAGATAAAGGGGGATGGCGGGGTGGTATAAAAAGAGTGAGGAGAAACGGGAAAGGACAGAGGGATGGAGAGAAGGGGTGAGGGGAGAGACCGACCGACTGACAGACAAACATAGCGAGAGAGCAAGAGAGAGATGGAGGTAAGAAGGGAGAGAGAAAAATATAAGAGAAAGAGGTGAGGAGAAAGGGGCGCAGGGTGGAAAGATGAGGGAGAAAGTAAGTAGTTAGGGAGGGATGGAGGGAGGGAGGGGGAGGGCGGGCGGGGTAAGAAGGAAGGGCTATAGAAAGAGTAAGAAGCCGCGAGCTTTGAGAGAGAGAAAGAGAGAAAGAGAGACGAGGCCAGTCGATCTCTGTTGTTTTCACCTGTTCGTAACTACTACTCACTCTTTAGGTTTATAACAACAGCGCCCCGTACTCATTCGCTAGCCTCTTGCAAACGGCTCAAGTGGCCCCTAACAATGTAACACACACCGAACACCCCATACAAGTCGGCGGGCAAAGCAGGCACACTGCTGGCAGCATTCATCGCTACGTTGACTTGATAAAAGCAATTACGGCGGACTATTGTAATCCAACGGGGCCGGTCACGTGATCGCCGCAGCGCGTAGCAGATTTCCGAGCAGCGAAAAAATTTCGCAGCGCATCATTCTTGATTTCTACTCCGATCGCGTCGGTCACTGCGTGAGCTACGCGTGTAAGACTACAGTCGAGACAGGCCACAGTTCGACTTCGTAAGGCTCGCCGATAAACGTAAGTACCTCGCGGCATAATTACAACCAAAACAGCTCGCATGTACGTGATCGCTTGGGCGAAGAGACCAAGATGGCGGCGGGTAGCTACGGTTAGCGGAGAGAACGAGCGGGGTGTGAAAAACACCCGATTTCACTGACTCAGCGGGCAAATTCGGCCTAGTTATTCACAATTGGTGATCGGAAGGCACTCTAGCTCACGATGTCGTAGAGTTTGAAATGTGTGGTGTCGATTTGTGCGCGGAATCCGTGTCTATTACCGACCTATGTTCCGCCATCATGACGTGGCGTTGAATGTGCACGCAAATGGCATTGGTGCATGTCGTTTTTCCTTCGTATATCATACTTACATTGTAGAATAAATTCTGTAACGTTGGTGTAGGATTAGGCAATGCGTGTATATATTGATTATAATTTTGAAAATTTTGCAATGTCGGCGAATGTCGAAATATTTAGGAAAATATCGTCGTGTTGCTATGTCGTTTATGGCCAATATGGCGTTGAATTTTACATGATCACCTATTGCGTATTATAACTCCATATCGCCGATGAAAAGTCGGAAAATCTCGGTTATGTTCGTATTCGGTAAAGAATGTAGTATGTCAATATGAAATTTCAACGCGTTGTGTCGTTGCGTTTGCGAGATAAGAACTTAACTTGTGCTGGGACTCTTCCCGCTCGGTTGGTGCTGACGCGAGTTGATGGTACAGTAGGAGTAGGTTCTGTATACAGCGCGCCAGGCAAGACGGTTAACTGTCTCTCCGCCTATGGTTGATATCAATTCACATAGCTATAGCGATAAGTTAGCTCGTGTTACGTATATGTCAGCTTGTGTGTGCGTGCACGGTGAATGCATATGCAGCGCATAGAACGTAGCAACTGTGATATGCCGGAGATGTTTTGCATGCGGATTTTTGCAGCCGCGGTGGAATCGCGCGACGTGCCCTTATAAACGTGGCAGCTTATTGCAATTTGCGTGGAGTCAGCGGCGGTTAGGATGTACGCCGAGTGGTGCGCGGTGGAGATGATGTGTACAGGATGTGTGGATTGATAATATTATTTGCTGGCGTTGGCAGCGCGGGCCGTGTCGGTCGTGTACAGCGCGATCGCCAAGTAATTTGTGTACGGGAAAATGTAAGGAATTGTGTGGGACTCACTACGGCAAATTTCGCGTGTCCGTAGGTCGCTGACATTTGGTGACTGTCGTACATTTCGTGACATGTCGTCGACATTTGTTGACTGTCGTACATGTCGTGACATTTCGTAGAGCAAGCGAGAAAAGAAATTCGAAAAGAAAAAAATCCGCACTCGAAAATCGCACACGTTAACATTCAGCGACGATCGTAATGACATTTAATTCGAAAATATTTACAAGCAGCCGTTACGAACGGCGCGCCGTCGCGAATTTTTTTTTCGCGATCTCAAATGGTTCTAAGAAATAAATTATCCGCTACGATGTTGTCAAGACCTGCGCGGATGATATATAGCCGGACGTATGTACGAGAGGACGGGGACGGGTGCATCTTCTAGGTATCAAGAGAAGGAGAGATAGACGGAGACAGAATTGTATAGCAGACTCTCGCGCGGCAAGTGCAGATATTATTGTAGGCGAGATGCACTGGCCGTACGCGCGTGTGTGTGCGGTGTGCGGGCGTTATGTAACTATGCAGAGAAATATTTATTGACCCCTCGACAGGGAATGCGTCAGGCGCGGATCTGAGATGGAGAAGAACACGCGCGCGCCGCGATAATAAGTGCGTTTGTGCAAACGGCATTTTTGTACTTTGTCCTAGAAATTCTGCAGCGATTTTTGGCGGCTTGCGCGGTGCGCTGTTTATTTGATTCCATAAATCGAGGATAAATAAGGCGCGATGTCTATACTCGTGTGTGTGTGTGTCTCTCTCTCTCTCTCTCTCTCTCTCTGTGTGTGTGTGTGTGTGTGTGTGTGTGTGTGTGTGTGTGTGTGTGTGTGTGTGTGTGTGTGTGCGTGTGTGTATATGCGTGTGTGTGCGTGCGTGCGTGTGTGCGTGCGTGCGTACGTACGTGCGTGCGTGTGTGCGCGTGTCTTCGCGCGTGCGTGTCTGCGCGTGCGTGCGCGTGTGTGTGTGCGCGCGTGCGTGAGTTGCTGCATGTTTGCTGTTGGCATTAAATTTGTAGAGACCGTATAGTTATAGTGCGTAGGAACGCTGCTGCTGGTCCGGTCTTCCCGCGCTGAGTTCGCCGAACCGTGGTTGCTAGGGACTCTTCGCGCGCACATTCGTGCTTTCTGCCCGGACCTATCAGGGCGGTCACCGGTCACCTGTCACGGGTTTATCGACGACAACATCCCGCCGCCATGAATCTAGTCCATAGTCGTCGCGACTATAACTAACTGCACGGAGGGACATCGTATAGCACATTCCCTTCTGAGGGAAAATTAGACAAAGGAGGTAATGGCCAGTTTGGGGGAAAAAACGCGCATGATGGATTCAAATACAGGCTGTATTGATATACTTATAGGTATATATATAGATACCGGATATACTTATCAGTAAATACAGTAACATTTTCACAACGGCGATGTTAAATTTGACAAAGGCGGTGCGCCACTGTGCCTCCTATGTATATAAGAAACCTGGCATCGTTCGCAGTAGATGGGCAGCATTAACAGCGATACTTTGTCGTGTGCGGAGGTGATAATAAATAGCAGATCCGATTTGGAGCAAATCGGGAGGAAGCGCAGACGATAGAGTCTACATCTGCTGCGTGCGCTCGCGCATTGCGTTGTAGTTTTGGCCCAGCGCGTATGTACGGTTGAATAAAGAGAACGGGAGAGAGAGAGAGAGGGAGAGAGAGAGAGGAAGAGAAAGAAAAGAACGTAGTAAAACGTGTAATTGCGAATGCGGAATGTTTTGCGGTGAACAGGCCATGCGTAAAGAGAATACATTTTTAGGCGTGCACACCCTAGCGCCGACAGACAGGCACGCGGGTGCGCGTACACAACCGGCTCTGTCTCTGTCTCTCCCTCTTTGTGTCTCTCATTATGTATTTTCCAGCGCGCCAGCGTGGAAAATGTAAATAAAATATTTGCTTAGAATTTATCGCGAGTCGCTAACCTACGTGATGGTAATATAGCAGGTCTCCGGGAACGAGCGAGCGTCGTGCTATACTCGTCTCGTAGCTGAGTCTACGTCGACCGAAGGCGGCAGCCAACCACGGCGAAGAGGAAATAAAAACAGGCACCTAAATTATGTACTCTGCCCGAGTTATATACTCGCGGCGCCCACCGCCCCTGTAAGCGATATCATGGGAGGCGGGCGCCGTCCCCTCCGCACACGTGTCCTATCTTCTGCGCGCACATTCACGGCTTTTCGCGTCTTGCCCACTGGCGGTGTGAGCGAGCTTGCGTGTGTGTGCGCGTGTACGTGTTTTGTAAGTATATAGTAAGTGTTAGTCACTTGTAAGTATTAGTCACCTGTAAGTATCTTGAAAATATTAGTCACTTGTAAGTATATAGTAAGTGTTAGTCACTTGTAAGTATATTGTCTCAGCGTGCGAGCATCGCGCCTACTTCGTGGCAGAAATCCAATTAGTCACAACGCGTGTGCTCACTATGTGCATTCGTACATGTGCGGGCATATCCGTGTTTGGCTGCGTGCGTGATTGCGTGCGTGTGGGTACGTATGTTCGTGTCTATGTACGTACGTGCGTGTGCTCGTGCGCGCCTGCGTGCGCGCATAACTGTGCTGTGTACATGGATGCTCAGCCTTGAGTGCGCATGTGCGCACTTGCGAGCGTTCGTTCTTGCGCGCGTGTGTACGTGCGTGCGTATGTGAGTCCGTGTGAGAGTGTGTGTGCCCTGTGACCGCCATTTACTCGAGAACGTCGATGGTTTATTTGAGTTTCAGCTCGTAACTAGGCCGACGCCATGCCCGCAGTTAGCGTAAACCGCGAGCAGCTATGATAGGCATTGCTGTGTGCATGTGATTGGCGCCATACAGGATGCACTTTATTATATTATCCCCCGTCTCGCCGAGATTATCATACCCACGAAATCCACGGCTTAGCCGTGCACACTCGCACACACACGTACGCACACGGTTACACTCGTGCACACACTCGCACACACACGCACACACACGCACACTCGTGCACACACTCGCACCCACACGCACACACACGCACACTCGTGCACACACTCGCACATACACGCACACACACGCACACTCGTACACACACTCGCACGCACACGCGCGCGCACGCACATACATAAATACCGTCGCGGCGCTCTTATATGCGGATGAGGAATAATGATATTCAACTTTTCGCAAATCCGCCGCGTAATAATGTATGCTTCATCACACGGCTGTCTCCCGAGGCGATATATGAATGAATGCATACACGTCGGTCTCGCCAATGTGCCGCTATTCTCTCGCTCTCTCTCTCTCACACACACACACACACACACACACACACACACACACACACACACACACACACACACACACACCACACACACACACACACCACACAAACACATTGCGCGCACGGACGCACGCACGCACGCACGCACGCACGCACGCACGCACACAAACGCACACACACACACACACACGACACCACACACCACACACACACCCTCTCTCCCACACAACACAGACTGTTTTACTTTGTCTGTCCGTCCCTCTGTCTGTCTTTCTGTCCGTCCCTCTGACCGTCGTTACGCCCGTCCCTCCGTCCCTCCGTCCGTCTATCCTGCCGTCTGTCAATCCATCCATCTATCCATCCATCCACCCTTCTCCTCTCTCGGCTCCGTGTGTGACGCTCTCTCTAACTGTACGCACTAACGCACGGAAGTACCGGAGTGAATTTCACGCCAGATATGGCTCGCAAAAAGGGCCGCAGGTTTGAAGTGGCAGTCAGCTAGCAGACCATGATGCCAGCAAGCCGAACGCCGACGTCATGCATACAGATATACATTGACGGGGCTCCAGAAAAACGAATGAACGCCCGTGGTGGTGGTTGCTACCAGCTGGGCACTCCGCCCTCTCCTTTTTTCGTTGCGCGGAATTTTCTTTGCGCTCTAAGGTTTTAATATTTCATACAAAAGTTGCGATCGACGGTAAGACAGCGGTGGTAGAGAGCGTGCGGCCTACGCGCGTGTACGCTGACAGCAAGCGAATACTCATTCTACGAGGGGCTGTGGTGCTCTTGGCGTAGGTAGCAAGCTAAGCGCAGCCATGTTTGCTGCGCTGTATTCAATGACGTCGATAGCGACCGGGATGATAGCGCGAAAAAAACCGACATTTATCTTTTCTCGCAAACGCGCATTATGAACTCGCGCTGTTTACTCTTGTCCGGACAACGCCTGAACGTGCGCTACTGTGTTGCCATTGCGATAGACGTCATAGCCACCGCCCGCAAACGTAAAGATTTGTACACATGAATACATGGTCGCATTCGCAGCGGCAACATATCGTACAACCGACGCAGGTACAGCATGCTCGCGGACATACGTCGCTCGTCGTGGGAACATTACGTTTTGCAGCGAGATGGCAGATAGCCGGCTAGTTGCCATACGTAGCGGGTGCTGCGTTTTACAAGTAATAAAATCACCGTAGCAAAACTGGTAGTTCACCGCAATCACGGATGGGCGAAGTTTGCTAAAGTCGTTATCCCAATGTAAATCTAGCTCGATATATATATATATAATAAACGAGTCGGAGCTACTGTAAACACGTGTCAAGTTGTGGACTTTTTCCTTTTTCCTCATTCTATTACTCACTCTCTCCCCCTCTTTCTCACTCACTCGTTCTCACTCACTCGTTCGCTCTCTCTCTCTCTTCCTCCCCTTCTCTCTAAGTTCTAACTCTATCGCGCTCTCTTTCGCCATTATCTCTTTTTCATTCACTTTCTTTCTCTAACACAATCACGACCTCTCACACCCTCTGTATGTCTGTCTATCCGTCCGTCCGTCCGTCCGTCCGGCCGGCCGGCTGCCCGGCTGCCCGGCCGACCACCCGCCCGCCCGCCGCCGCCTAACAACAAACAACAATTACCACATTCAGGTTTACCTCGCTCTTCAGCTGCTACCCACAGGAACTTGGAGCGTTTCAATAAAATATAATGCTAAATAAATAAGAAATCTATATTTACTACCAAAGTTTTAATGTTTCTCGACTCTCTTTCGCCTATTATTGCCGACAATTTACTGTAAATCCCGGGCCGCCCGCCCGCCGCCTAACAGCAAACAACAATTACCACACTCAGGTTTACGTCGCTCTTCAGCTGCCACCACTCTAAAAATGCCGTCTTCCCGTATTATCGTTATACCATGCCCATGTTTTATCGTGGTTAATTGTTCATTTCATCGTAAACGTTTCTCCTAGTTTTAGGAAGGATCCACACACACAGAAACACAGACACACACACACACGCACGCACGCACACATACACGCACGCGCGCACACACACACGCATATATATATACTTATAAATAAATAAATAAATATATATATATATATATATATTAGAGGGAACACAGTACGTGCGTGTGTTCGTGCGTGCATGCGAGCATGCTTGTTAGTGCCTGCTGCTTCTGTGAGTAATATTGCTCTCCCTATACCAACGGCGACCCATCGTGGCGT
Source organism: Priapulus caudatus (assembly GCF_000485595.1). NCBI lineage: Eukaryota > Metazoa > Priapulida > Priapulimorpha > Priapulimorphida > Priapulidae > Priapulus > Priapulus caudatus. Next base: position 540,514 of record NW_014577092.1, on the reverse strand, counting down.
ATGGCAAGGTTTTCAAGCCGATGGCGCGATGATAGCAATTTTAGCACCTTCGGCGTTACACTTAACTATTTCTAGCGTATAATCAGTACTGTACTGCCTTATAATGAGTATAATCTTATAGTGCGTACGGCCTCACAGATAAAACAGTCTTATAGTGAGTGAATATAATCGTAAAAAATGAAGCTGTTTTAGAGTATACGCGGATATATCAGCATTGTAATAGTCAAACCACCCGCCATTTTGTAGCGAACCCAAATCGATTCGCGCATGCGTGTATCGGGTTGATAGACGAATGACTCAAGGTTCTCGCTAGATTCGCAACTGGAGGTCGGTGTTGACATTTCAATGTCAAAGATGAATTCCCCCTATATCTACCGATGTATGTAATCGAAACTCGTGGTCTATGCAAGCATTTTGTACATAACGATATTTTGATAAGTTTGATTCAACACAAAAGCTGCACTGTTCAAACGTTGCATTGCAATGTTGACATCCGAAAGCGTGGTACGCTCAGGTGTGAAGTAATATTAACACAGTCACTCTGGAGGGACCCGGCATCTCTCTCTCTCTCTCTCTCTCTCTCTCTCTCTCTCTCTCTCTCTCTCTTTCTCTCGCAATCTCTCTCTCTCTCTCTCTCTCTCTCTCTCTATATATATATATATATATATATATATATATATATCTGTGTGTCGTTAGGAAGCCGAAATTCTAAACATGCAAAGTTCTATTAATGAAAATATGTTTGATTAAGAGATTATTTTATAAATATTACTTATGTATAGTTATGTATACTACATAACGCTACTTTACTAACGTTTTTTAAACGTATTATTTCGTCGTTGATAAAGGTACTATCACAGCTTAGCGAGTGGGCATCTAAAACTCGGTGACACTGTTGATGTGAGACTAATTTTTGAACGAACGCACGTGGCGGTTTGTTTACATTTTGCGAAATTCACCGGGCTTGTTTGAGCTAAACGAGGCGTTTCTGAGACATTTTTGTGTGGTGATCAAGAATTGATAGTATGTGTATGTGAGCGAACATGCATGCCAGAGCTCTAGTCATCGGCGGAATGTCGTTTTATCTGTACGAACTATGGCGAGGGGGTTGTTCTTGTAAATCCGACACGCAATAACGACTAGAACATTGTTACGAGTATAGGACTAACGACTAGGGTTTGCACTTAACTGGTATCGTCTGTTTTTAGCATAATATAGGAAATAATAAAGCTGCGTTCGTGCGTGCTTGCGTAGTGATGTGATGTGATGTGTGTGTGTGTGTGTGTGTGTGTGTGTGTGTGTGTGTGTGTGTGTGTGTGTGTGTGTGTGTGTGTGTGTGTGTGTGTGTGTGTGTGTGTGTGTGTGTGTGTGTGTGTGTGTCGTCGTGTGTGTGTGTGTGTGTGTCGTCGTCGTCGTCGTCGTCGTGTGTGT
>NW_014577092.1:533132-539000 GCF_000485595.1 Priapulus caudatus | reverse complement strand
TGTGTGTGTTAGTGTGTGTGTGTGTGTGTGTGTGTGTGTGTGTGTGTGTAGTGCGCGTCGCGTCGTGTGTGTGTGTGCGCGTCGCGACGTGTCGCGCGTGTGTGTGTGTGTGTGTGTGTGTGTGGACGCCTGCGTGGGCGTGCGTACGCGCGTGCGTGCGTACGTTGAATACGTGTTCGCTACCATTCGTATAATAAGAAATAGTAGAGTGTAACTTGATTTGTTGCTCGGTATTATTGCGCGGTTGCAATTCAAGGTTTTCGACGTGAACCTTCCGCCCTTAGATTACCTTTGCGCTTTCGCAAATTACGCCTCGCGAAATAAATTGGTAGGGCACACACGCAGCAAAGCTACCGACAACGCATCTCGACGACGTCATCAAAAACCGAGTTTGTGCGAAATGGTGGGCAAGGTCTAATTCACGCCAAAGCGCGCCCGGATTTTTCATCAGTTCGCACAGAGGCGCTGTTTGTATAGTATATGAGGATTAAACCGGCTTGAATCACGCGTGCACTAGGGAGGGAGAAAATAATTACGGAGCATGCGCCGTTCGCGAGGTACTGTCCGTGGGTCGGTGTATTGAGTCCTATTTAATGGGTGATCGAGTCTCGTGGGGTGGGGGACACTCCACGTATAGCCTCAGCACGACTACACAGGGCAGAAAATATTAGCAGAAAAGCTCTTGTGTCGACCGCAGCTATGCGTGTGGCGCAGCCTTTGTGGTACCGCCTATGCCTCACCGCCGTTAGTAGCGTTTCAGAGAGAGAGCTGTACGCGTACGTGAGTGATATTTGTTCGTATAAGTTTCGCTATTCGTTTCGCCCGGTGTAAATTGCATTTGCGGGTTCCCTTGAAAAAAACTGGCTTTTACTCTTGGCCTCTGCATCGAGTTACGCAGGCGTTGTGCGCCAACGTGATACGTACACCGCCGCACGTGTAGGTGCACGCACGCACGCACGCATACACGCATGCGATCACCACGCACATTCACATTCACGAAAGAGAGTGTTCCGGGTGAGAGAGCGATAGCGAGATAGAAAGAGATAGAGAGAGAGAGAGAAAGAGAGCGAGAGAGATAGAGAGGGGTAGGGAGAGAGAAGGGGGAGAGAGCGCGCGCGTATTGCGTTCATGTATACGTACGCAAACGAGATGCACCAACCTAGGTTATTCGCGATTTCAATATGAATCGTATTCCGACGAGGCTCTTCGAGTGATGAAATCGTACAGCGCACGCAACCTTTCCACGAGATGATGATCCTCACGCGCGTGCGCGTTGATTCCAGCAACCCGGGTTCCCGTGTTTGTTCCTGCATTTGTGCGCGCGGTGGGGCAAGCAGCCCCCATCACAAATCCCCGCTCGCATGTCGTTCCTGCGTCTCAGCGTAACCAACCGTTCGGGCAGCGTCAGCGAAGTCAATATATTTCCCATCATATTATGCAAACAGATTCGCCGAAGCAGAACAGCTAGGAGATGTGAAGTGCAATATTCGAGCTTTCTCCAGTGCCGTGCGAGTTCAGCGAGCCCGCTGCTGATGTATAATATGCTAGCTTATATGTATTTAGTCGTGCAGAAGAGCACCCCATATTTTGCCTTGAAGAGTTGGTACAAACATTGGTACATTAACAAGATTTCTTAGCCTCATGTATAAATTGCACCCCTGATTTTTTTTATTGACGTTGTGTACAAAAAAGTGCGGCTTATACACGAGTAAATACGGTACGCTTCGCACACGCGTGCAGGCACGCACAAGCGCATCTCTCACTCTCTCCCTCTCACCCTGTCTCTTCCTGTCCCAGTTTCTGTCTCTATCTTACTGTCGTTCTTCAGTTTGCTTTTTTCTTGATTTTATCTCTTATCTCTCTGCCTTTTGCACTCTCGCTCCTTCCCACACTCTTTCTATGCGGGGCGTATGAGTGAGAGGGGCCGTTGAGAACAAGCACTTCGGGGAGCGTATATATACAACCAAGAGCTAATAATACCTATGAGGTACTGGTATAGGTATATAGGTATTATAAGGTATATCAGGTATATAGGTATTATAAGCTCTTGATATAACGTGCTTGTGTTTCACATCATCATCTGTCTAAGTAGACTAATGACAGGAAAGGATTATATGTATATAGCTTATATTTACTGCTCCACTTCCGACCGTCTTTCAATGTAATATTGCTCTTCTATGCCTGTACCATATTTATTTATACTATATACTATATTTTATATCTATGCGGACTGGTTAGACGCAATACCTGTGGAAATCAATCGCGCACGTACTACCGGCCCTATGTGAAGCCCTTAGTGAAGAATGACTACTACATGTTGAAGTTACGCACGTTGCCTCACGTGTTATTTGAGCTATTTGCACTAGCGTAGGTCTATTGGTGGCATGCTCACTGCAAAACAACTTATATGTATTATATGTATCGATACACCGAAACCACGTCGGACGGAGTTTCCGAAAGTGTTAACTTTGGAGCACATTTCAGGCTTAATGAGAACATTTCGTGATGTTTTCATACTGCAAGTATGCTCACAGTAGGTTTATGTAGGCGTTTCGTTGCGAGGTTTAGCCTACTTACACCTACTGTGAGCATACTTGCAGTATTCAAATATCACGAAATGTTTTTATTGAGCCAGAAATGTGCTCCGAACTAGAGGATTTTGATACAACGTCCGACAGAGTTATTCGGCGCATACATTATGTTGAGCGAAGGAGGTACGCTAGCGCAAATAGTTCCTGGAAAAAAAACATTATATTTGTTTCCTGATTGCATAAGTAATGTGGATACCATGTGATTTAAACAAATTTCACACTTCTGTACTGAGTAAACATATAATAATGAATTATAACTGGTTTTATTATAGAAAAGAACTGTTAACGATCGCTCGGCTGTGTCCCGGATATGTAAACATCACTGTGGCGCTACTTTCGTAGGACAAGTACTCTCGTTTAGATTTTGTGAAGAAATGTTATGAAAATAGCAATAGAAATGAGTTGTAGTGAATTTTTGCAACATAGACGGGCTCACAGTAGGTATATCTATGCATTTTGCGGCGAGAACACACCGCCAACTATGTTCATCTAAGCCGCACTGTCGACGAATGTACTGATTGTATAGTATATATAAGTCTATTACCTTACCGACAATTTCGTCTTAGATTGTCCAATTTCACTGCTGGTTACTAATAAAAAGCTCAATTTGAAAATTGTCTGCATTTATTAGCAGTTGTTTACAATTCGGATCGCAACCGCCGAAGTTTCTGCACCGCGGATTTTCTCGGGTCATGCTAGGTCATGTGTATGTTCGGTCCGTCACTCGGAATCGAACAAACGAGACTCACATATCTTTGTTACTCCTAATAGCATTGTCACGTGATCACCGCGTTGTTTATATGCTTGTTGCTAACTAAAAACCTTCGGACCGATTTCTTTAGCTCGGTTATTAAAACAAATCGGATAAAAACGTTTAAAAGCCTGGTTTGTAAATGAACCAGCAGTGAAATTGGACAAACTAATATGAATTTGGCGGTAAGGTTATATACTTATAAACGCCACAGTGTCAGCTGTTTTAGTATTCGCTACAATGCAGATTAGATAGACATACTATGGCTTTAACGGAATATATTGCGCGTATTAATTACGAGTTATATTCCTTATATAGACCACGGAACCACGATACCGCCTTGTCTCCGCCTTCGTCCTGTCATGTAGGTCGCCAATACTCAAGTATGTGTGTCTGTGTTTCGCACGAATCCGATTAGTCCGTTCTAATAACGTTGCTCATGAATAACCAAAGCCTCGTCGACATTATATCCACGTAGCCACCCGAATTTTTTCGAGCAAATAATGTTTAAAAATTGAATCAATATACATAATTATTATTAACATGTGATTGTGGAATACTGTTTGCAGATACCAGCTGTATCGCATACGAAAATCTTCTGTATGTTGAATAACGATATAAATGAAGTGAATAGTCATGTTCGTATGTTAAATAGCTACACAGCCACTTGTTAATATGTAATTTTATGATGTTTGGCGTCTGACCTTGCAAAAGTTACTGTGCGTCTCTAAGCTCTTATCATATTCTTTTATCGATTTAAACTCGACGGTCTCCCTCTACACCCTTCGCTCTCTAGATCTCTTACTGCCTCGCTCTTGCTCTCGCTTCTGCTCTTTCTTCTCGCTCGCTCTCTCTTCCCATGTCTCTCTCTCTCGCTCTGCTTCTCTCTCTCGCTTCTTCGCTCTCATTTACTTTCAATATCGTGTTATCCTTTCCCTCGTTCTCTTCCTGCCCACTATCTCTCGATGTCGATTGCTCGACCTCTCTCTCTCTCTCTTCTGTCTGTCTCTCGCTCTCTTTCTTCTGTCTGTCTGTCTCTCTCTCTCTCTCTCTCTCTCTCTCTCTCTCTCTTCTGTCTGTCTCTCTCTCTCTCTCTCACACACACTCTCTCTCGCTCCCTTTCTTTTCTCGCAGATGTTGGTGTGAGTGAAAAAAACGCAGTAAATAACGTCAGTGCCTGCAGCCACACAGCCAGCCAATGATGCTGGTATATAGGCCGGTGTCGACTGGCTGTGTTTCGCTTGCCTTGCTTCACTATCGAAAAGAAATGCGACTTGCATGTTAAGCGGTGGGGAATATAGGTATAGGGGCGTCCTGCCGATTTTCCAATACTGCGGGTGCATACGACAGTGTGCGTGTGTGCGTGCGTGCGCGCGCGCGCGCGTGTGCATATATGTGTGTGTCAGCGTCTTTGTGTGTGCGTATGTGTGTGTGTATGTGTGTGTGTGCGCGCGCGCGTGTGTGCGTGTGCGTGTGGCATGTGTGTGTGCGTGCGTGCGTGCGTATTTCTGACTCGTATGAAGGCGTTCTGACGTCCTGCACAGTCGGTCCCCACTGTCGACATACCTACCTTCCCTTCCGGGGAAGGTTCGGTTCGTCTAGCAGGTGATCGATCTTATACGTTATATCGCTAGCGCCCCCGTGCATGTGTGCGTGGCAGCTGCTGTGAAATGTGCGCTAGTAATGGACGATACATGACTATATAGCGTGTAAGAAAAAGGCGAGCGTTCGCTGTCCGCAAACACAGCGTTTGACGCGCAGGAGTAAAGACTCGGACGTTCGCCGATGACTTGAACAGCGTCTTGTTTCCGTGTGCTCACAGAGCATTGGTATAGTGGTGTGCGCATTTGTATAACTGTCGTTCTGTGAGATAAGTAGCGTGCTTCGTAAGGAAGCAGGCGAGCGCTGATCGTTGCAGAATGCACAGAGATAGATCATGAAAGTACTGTTTCTGCGCGTACGAACGTGGGAGTGATTTAATCGCTTGTCTAATTATATCAGTGAATAATAATAATAATAATACTAATAATAATAATAATAATTGTAATAATAATATATTATTGTCTTGGTTATAGAATCACTTCACATTTTACTATAGCCAAACCACCAGTCAGAAGTTATTAGTCTGATTTAGAACGATTTAGTCTCAGGGAGTCAGGATATCTAAGTATTCTGAAAACCGTGGTCTGAAGGTCTATCTCTGAAGATGAATGTTGTAAGTGGATGGACTAGAACTGGTGTCAGTCCAGTAGCTATGACCCTGTCCGAATGAATGCGTTTAGCAGTGTTGTGATTTATATCACCTGCCGCCGCCGCCGCCCGCCCGCCACTGCCACCAACAAAAATGAGCACACTCAGAGATGCCGAGAGATGGCTGCAAGATTAGGAGAGAGAGAGGAGGAAGAGAGAGGAAGAAACAGAGACCGAGGGGGAGAGCACGTGAGAGAGAGGGCGAGCGAGAGAAAAAGAGAGAGGGCAGGGGACGAGTGATAGAAAGCGAGCAAGAAGGAGAGGGGGAGGGCGAGA
>NW_014577092.1:531679-533122 GCF_000485595.1 Priapulus caudatus | reverse complement strand
GATCAGTGAATGGTGATGAGTGGCTGGCTGGCCCCCGTGATTTAGCGGCAGGCGTCCGTGCGTGCGCTCTAGGTGGCGACACGGCGTGTACGGGATGCCGCCTGGCACACGACCCGACGATCGACCGCCGACGCGAATGCCTCGATGCGGCCCGCGCGCACGTGACGCCAATTACTTGATTAAATTTCCAATATTCGGAGCGGCGGCGCGCGCGGTGGCCGGCGGGCGGATTTGCGCGCACGACGGAGGCGTCGGAGTCACCTGCATGTGTTCGCGGCGCACCGTCGGCGAGCGACAATGCTCGGTCGACCCCGGCGAGCCTTCGATCGCCGTGCCGCCAGGGTTTTTTTAGCCTCTGCCGGCGTCGCTGTTTGCAAACAGACGATGATTTGGACAATGGCGGGCTGTTTCGCGCCTCGTGTGTGCGCGCGTGCGTGCGTGCGTGCGTGCGTGCGTATTTCTGACTCGTATGAAGGCGTTCTGACGTCCTGCACAGTCGGTCCCCACTGTCGACATACCTACCTTCCCTTCCGGGGAAGGTTCGGTTCGTCTAGCAGGTGATCGATCTTATACGTTATATCGCTAGCGCCCCCGTGCATGTGTGCGTGGCAGCTGCTGTGAAATGTGCGCTAGTAATGGACGATACATGACTATATAGCGTGTAAGAAAAAGGCGAGCGTTCGCTGTCCGCAAACACAGCGTTTGACGCGCACGAGTAAAGACTCGGACGTTCGCCGATGACTTGAACAGCGTCTTGTTTCCGTGTGCTCACAGAGCATTGGTATAGTGGTGTGCGCATTTGTATAACTGTCGTTCTGTGAGATAAGTAGCGTGCTTCGTAAGGAAGCAGGCGAGCGCTGATCGTTGCAGAATGCACAGAGATAGATCATGAAAGTACTGTTTCTGCGCGTACGAACGTGGGAGTGATTTAATCGCTTGTCTAATTATATCAGTGAATAATAATAATAATAATACTAATAATAATAATAATAATTGTAATAATAATATATTATTGTCTTGGTTATAGAATCACTTCACATTTTACTATAGCCAAACCACCAGTCAGAAGTTATTAGTCTGATTTAGAACGATTTAGTCTCAGGGAGTCAGGATATCTAAGTATTCTGAAAACCGTGGTCTGAAGGTCTGTCTCTGAAGATGAATGTTGTAAGTGGATGGACTAGAACTGGTGTCAGTCCAGTAGCTTATTAGGATTAAGCAAGATTAGGAGAGAGAGAGGAGGAAGAGAGAGGAAGAAACAGAGACCGTGGGGGAGAGCACGTGAGAGAGAGGGCGAGCGAGAGAAAAAGAGAGAGGGCAGGGGACGAGTGATAGAAAGCGAGCAAGAAGGAGAGGGGGAGGGCGAGAGAGCGAGCTGAACGAGAGAGAGAGAGAGAGAGAGAGAGAGAGAGAGAGAGAGAGAGAGAGAGAGAGAGAGAGAGA
>NW_014577092.1:524920-531654 GCF_000485595.1 Priapulus caudatus | reverse complement strand
GGGAGTGGGAGGCAAGGTAGAGAGAGAGAGAAGAGAGAGAGGGAGAGAGGGAAAGACAAAAGGAAGAGGAGAACCAAAGAGAGAGAGGAGAGCAAGAGATGAGAAGAGAGTAGATGAGTCAGAGACGACGAGAAGACAAGAGAGGGGAGAGAGATGAGAGGGAGAGAGAGAGAGATGAGAGGAGCATGATCAGTGAATGGTGAGGGAGGGCGCTGGCTGGGCCCCGTGATTGTAGCGGCCAGCGCGTCCGTTTGCGTGCGCTCTAGGTGGCCGACAGCGTGTACGGGGATGCCGCTGGCACCGCCGACGGATCGCCGCGACGCGATGCTCGGATGCGGCTCCGCGCGCAGGTGGACGCATTTACTTGCATTTATTAAATTTCCAATATTCGGAGCGGCGGCGCGCCGGTGGCCGGCGGGCGGAATTTGCGCGCAGCGGAGGCGTCGGAAGTCACCTGCATGTGTTTCGCGCGCACCGTCGGCGGAGCGACAATGCTCGGTCGACCCCGGCTGAGCCTTCGATCGCCGTGCCGCCGAGGTTTTTTTAGCCTCTGCCGGCGTCGCTGGTTTTGCAAACAGACATGATGATTTTTGGACCATATGGCGGCTGTTTCGCGCCTCCTCGTGTCGTGCTGCGGTCTTCCGAGGTGCGTGCCCCGCTCCGTGCAGTGCGTGCGTGCGTGCTGCGCTTGTTACCTGGCGAGTGCCTTTGCGGTCTGTGTGGTCTGTGCGGGTAGATTCGTCATTGATTTTAAATTTCAGAATTATAATGGGTCGGTAATGTTATTTATGTTGAATGTTTATGAGCATGTGATTAGCCTATGTGAGTGTGTATGTCTGCCTATATGTGTGAGTGCGTGGGTAAGCGTTCACCTGCACCCTCGCGTGTGCACTGTATTGTACCTGTGCTCACGTACCACCCCCCCTCCACATCTGTATGTTTATGGCACACATAAGAAACACGGGGAGTATTATGTTCCCTATTGCGTTTTCATTTACCATTTTCATTGCGTTTTCCGCGCGACACCTGAATTATGCACTCACATCGCAATTACTCATAGACTGCGTGCGTGTTACTACACCATAGTTACGCCATTTTGCTGTCTGAACGGCGCCGAACTTGCTCTATCATCAGCGCCTCTGTCCCATGTTTCTTGAGCGACAGGTCAGCTGCTCTCTGCTATGCCACCTTAGTGGTAGCCGACTGCGCCTGTATGCCCGCCCCCTCGGCCAAACAGCAGCGCTGTACAAATGCATGCGAACTCACACGTAGACACATACACACGCATACGCACATGCATGCGCGCGCGCGCACACACACACACCACACACACACACACACACACACACAACACACAACACACTACACACACCACACATGCGCGCACCGCTCGACACGCGGCACGCGAGGCACGCAGGCACGCAGGCACAAGCAACCACGCCACACGGCACTACGCCACACGCACACGCACGCACAGCACGGCACACACACCATCAGCACACACACACACACACAACACACACCACACACACACAACACCACACCACACCACACCACACACCACAACACACACATATATATATATATATATATATATATATATACGTTGTGACGTTTCGCATCCACCACTGCTGTTGCTCGTGTTCTACTATATACCACTACTACTGCTACTACGACTGCTACTACGATTTCTCCTGCCGCCACCGCTGCTGCTGCTGTTGTTGCTGCTGCTACTGCTGCTGCTGTTGTTGTTATTGATGTTGTTGCTGCAGCTGCTGCCGGCGATGCTGCTGCTGCTTCTGTCGCCACCGCCGCCGCTGCTGCTGCTGCTACTACTGTTACTGCCGCTGCCGCTGTCCCTGCTGCTGCTGCTGCACCACGGCAATATAAACGTAGCGCCGGAATTGTGCGAGCTCGGCTCCATTCAGTTTGACGCCGGTTACCATGGAAACCGCTTTTCATCTACACTCCCTATAATATGCTCTCTGTTGTTGAGTAAATGCTCGGCGCTGGTGAATTCCCCCCACTACTAGCGCCGCCGCGACCGCAACTACACCCACCACCCAGCTCTTGTTTGACGAGATTGTTAGAGCGCTGATCGAATCTCGCGCTCGCGCATAAGCCAATCGATTTCTTTTTTTAAATTGCATATTAATACGATGTTAAAAAAACCCGTCCGACTCACGTCGATGTTTCCCGCACATATGCGATCAGTTGTGATCTTATGGCCTATACGTATTCATGAGCAAGCGTGGTACAATTCGTATCGAAATCAAATTCACGATCAAGCTCCGCTGTTGTATGCAGCAGCGATGTCCAGCGTAAACAGCATACCATGATAATAATTTAGCCGAAAGTAAAATGATAAATACGCGAAATAACATTTGCTTCTCTATATTCTGGTTGTAGCTTGTCATAGACAGCTTCCGGTTAGTGATTCCCCATATATCATATTTTCTCTGCATCCGGGTTGCGTCTTGTACTCAGCGGGATATCGTTGTATTTCCCATATTCGGACTGCGTCTTATCGTTACCCAACGCAGCGGGATAGCTCGCATACCTCATAGACCTCCTATATTAATCCTTAATGCTCAAAATTCCTATATTTCTCCTATATTTTGCAGGATAACCTCCTATATTTCCTATATTTTTGTCCCATCAAGTGGCTAGGAGGCATGAGCTCGATATATCCGCATATCCTCCCTATATCCGGGTTGTCTTCTGACATTGCTCAGTTTGGCGAGATTTCATTCCAGCCTTCATCCATCTATCCTCATCCATGCCACGCCGCTACCGTGTGCGCGCCGTGTAATTTCGCCTCGCAGGAGTAATACGACGATCGTTTAAATATATAGGTGAATTAATGACTCATCGACACGCTGCCGGCTGTTATTAGCGAGGCAGGCGGCGCGCGTGGTCCGTATGGAGAGGCGGTGGGATGCTGAGAGGAGAGAGCGGACCTCTTACATGCGCACACGCGCGCGCGCCGGTACGGAATAATGATACAGTACGCGCGTGCGGTGTGTTATTAGCAAAATTACGCGAGCTGCACACTGCACAGCAGCCGCTCCCCCACCTCCCTCCGCCTTCCACTCATCTCATCTCTATTTTTCTCTGCTTCTCTCTCTCTCTCTCTCTCTCTCTCTCTCTCTTTCTTTCTCTCCTCGCGTGTGCACTCTCACTTTCTATCTCGTTAGACATGGATTTCTCTCTCTCTCTCTCTCTCTCTCTCTCTCTCTCTCTCTCTCTCTCTCTTTTTATCTATCACTCTCACACTCGCTCTATCTTTCTTTATCGCGCGCGTTCTCTTCCCCTCTCTCAGTGCGTCTATCGCTTTAAATTCTCTCTCTCTCTCTCTATCTCTCTTTCATTCTTCCACCCACTCTCTCTTTGTTTATTGTTCTTCCCTCGCTTTCTCTCCCCCTCTCTCTTCATCTCTCCCAACATGTTTTTGTTCAGGGACCTCGCCTTCGATGATGCATCAATCTCCCCTTACGCGCGTATACATCGTTGAATTTTGTACCCTCCAGGCGCAGACAATCGATCGACACGGGGCACGCATTTTTCCCGAAGTGCTCGCGCCGAATTGAAGCCGAATTGATTCGATGCATCACGACAACTCGCGTAATTTTGATGATCGCTGGTTTGGGCTCCTTTCTCCCCCCTCTCTTTCTCCCTCTTTCTCCTTGTTTCGCTTTCTCCCTATTTCTCCCCCTCTCTCGCCTCCTCTCCCTGTCTCTCTCCCTGCGCTCTGTCTTTCTCTCTGCGTCTGCGGCGCCTCGTTCTCCGCGTCACCTCTCTCCCTCCCAGCCTTCCCACTCTCCCTCCCTTTCTCTTTCTCAATTACTCCGCGGCCCATCTCACTCCGCGACTCCGCTCTCTTCGTCTGTTACGCTCTTCGTCTGGTCCGCTCTCTCCGTCTCTTCGTCTCTTACGCCCCATGCATACAGTTCGGATTTCGCCACGGCACCGACGAAAAGTGCCGCTTGGCTGTCTTCCTAAACCGCGCTTCCCTACAAATTTGCTGGGTATCCTCGGAACGTACGCTGTAGCTGCCCCCAACCCCGCCGGCCTCCGTGCCTTTCTCGTGAATGTCATAATCGGAGTAAACTCTCCCTGTCACTGATGTTGATGATTGTTGATAGAAGACAAGTTGTCTCATTTGAAACAAATGTTTTTTCCTTGATGGGTCTCTACTATTTCTGATTTCACGGAAAGCTATAAAAAATTTCCAAACATATATATCATTCTCCTGCTGTAGTACAATGTGCCGCACCGCTGGGAAGGCTCGTTATTTAGCAGCAGAATACGGTAGCGGCAATGACTACCTACCTCCAGCACGCCCGCTTACGTCACGGTAATGCGATTTCTCCCTCGCGAAATTACTTTAGAAATTAACAAATAATGAAATCGCCCTGACGATAATCAGCGACGACGTCTGTAGACTGGAATCAGTCTCCAGACCATCTACGCGGTCTTGTTTGCCTAACAGTTGGTTTCAGCAGCGACTACAGAGACAGTCTAGAAGAAGTCTCCCGAATTTACGGTGTTTTCGATTGCATGGCGTCATGCTGGTTTGAAGCCGCGCTGCGCATGCGCGTGCGCGCGTCGCTAAGTAACTACGCCGCGAATAAGTTAACGTTCGGCTAAGTGACAAAAGTCTATTACTTTGGTACGATCGTGACGTGAGCACAGGAGCGGTGAAAGACGAGGCGCTACCTATATTGTTTAATTTGCCTCTTCTTTTCGGAGTTTTTATTCCCCGTTTTAGACGTTCGCCTTTATATTCTAAAAAACACTGAAATACGCGCGGTCTGATATATATATATATATATATATGCTGGCAATTCTCTACGATTCTAATTTAATCTACCAGTGTAATTTTTCGTCGTGAAAAACTGCTTTATTAGGCCTGCTTACTTATAGAATGAAGCGTAATTTAGTGCGGTAAAATATAAATTAGGGTTGTGTGTATATTATGCCGTGTGTACAGTAGGCCTACCCTGTGCGCATTGACGCCTAGAAAACCACCGTATTTGTTTCTCTCAATGCACTGCAGCTAAAATACAGCCTTCAAGTTGATAGAATCTACACGCGGGGAGAGCGGGAGGGGGTGTTTATACGTTTATTTTTTCACGAGCTTGTGAGAATTCAAGGCTGCGGTTTAGTTATCTTAAGCGTTCGTCAGTGCCTCGGCGTGTGGCACGAGAGAGGAAATCGTCGGAGTTTACGTTGGTTTGGTTCCCCACTCCGACGAGGAAAAGTACGCGTGTGAGGGCAAGCTGTAGACCGAAGAATTATTCAATGCGCTACGAATGTACAAACCATGTAGTTTCGAATTGGAAAACTAAATATGACAACCAACGCCTTTATTCGTAACCGAATTTTAAAGCCGCATGGAATATAAGTGCCTCTCTCGCTGAGTTTAGTTAATATTTGGATGAGCAAATCTGTGCAATGCTTCCACGGGGAATTTTCAAGTGGAATAGTAGTGGAAAACTCAAAGCAATGAAATGCTTTAGCAATTAGTGCATAAACAGGTGTTTTTAAATAACTGCCCGTCGCTTGCAAATGGCCGGCGGTATATAGCTAACATACGTGTACCCGCAAATGAGCAAAAAACAGTATTGTATATTTTCTTAAATAATCGTAACTTTGCCTTTAAATAGTCATAGACTACTACGAAGAAACTTTATTTTCAAGGAAAGACAGGAGAACTTAAATATAACAGTAATTATGTTATTATGTTTTTTGACATATCTGAACTAATTAGGCCAACCTATTAAATATCTTTAAATTATGTGTTATTTTTGTTCGGGGAAATATTTTGCACTTGCGTATGTCTCTTGTTCTTATTTGTGTGGTTATTCGGTATTAAAGATCTTCTTGCGAATAGGATATTGAAAGATGCTCAAGAAACCTTGCAAAGCATCAAAGTTTGCCGGACAATTCTGGTTTATTGAGAAGATTTGTGGTTATCAATTAAAGTATGCATACCGAGTAAATTTCCTTGTGGGGAGAGGTAAATTAAAGAGGAAAATCTTTGAATTCCCACAACCTTCGTATCAAGAAAAATTTTCGATCGTATATCGCGCGCGCGTTGGTGTATTCGGCAGAAGGAAGTACATCGAACGTTAACAATTGTATTATTCTGTAAAAAAAACTGCGCAATTCTTAGGTACGCCAAAGCGACCGCGGTAATCTACACTGACTGCCGCATTTACCTAAATCGAACTAAGGAAATATGGTACGAAATTTCTTGGTAGTTAGACGTAACATGAATGTGGCGTTTGCTTAATTGTTTAATTGTAATTGTGCGTTATGCCTACTGTTTTCGCCAGCGATAGTGTAGTAAATCGCCGCTATTATTCAGCGAATGCTTCTTGTTCAAGAGGTTAGCCTGTGTGACTACACGGATAGGCGATGAGAACGAATTTCGGTGGATATCGTTACTGTGATGCTGCACAACCTCCTTCTTCCGATGTTATCGTCTCGTAAAATTATAGGTTCGTTTCGAATGATTCGTTTATGTAATGTCCTGACAAAATTTGCCTATATATATGACAATCAGGAGAAATATGGTGCTCGGTGTATATCCCTGTTATTTTACGATGCAATACAAAACCGATTTAATTTTGATAGCACCGTGCAAGTATATGTCCTACACAGCAGCTGCATCATCTCTCTCTCTCTCTCTCTCTCTCTCTCTCTCTCTCTCTCTCTTTCTCTCTCTC
>NW_014577092.1:508176-516679 GCF_000485595.1 Priapulus caudatus | reverse complement strand
GAGAGAGAGAGAGAGAGAGAGAGAGAGAGAGAGAGAGAGAGAGAGAGGCGTATACACATACGGTAAGATGACGCTGGAGCATCGCCTTTGTTCTGAAAGGCACAGGAAATTATATCGTGGTGTCGGAAGCGGAGATGAAGGTGACAGCTATTGGTAATCGGGAGCGTATAAAACGAAATAGATGATGACAACCTGAAGTAGAGACAGATTATAAGAATGACGCGAGTGAGATATGCAGAGGGATACTGAAGGAGAATAGCGTGTGTGTAACAAAGCAGGCAAGAGAAACAGTCAGGTATAGAGCGAACGAGCGCGAGAGTGTCAGGCAGACAGACACACAGAGAGACTGACGGACGGACGGATGGACGGGCGGACGAAAGGGCGAACGAATGGACGGACGGACGGGCGGACTGACGGACAGACGGACGGATAAACGAACAGACAGCAAGAGAGACAGACAGACAGGGAGACAGAGAGGGAACAGGGTAAACTAAGTGTGTGTTTGATAGAGCGAGAAGGTCGGAGAGGGGAGAGCAAAAGAAAGAAGGCACGTAATAGCAATCATGAAATAAACAAAAGCCGCACAGAGATGAGAAAAATATGAAGAAGGAAAACCAATAATAGATGAAGTCGGATTTGAAACCTTTTCGATTTCCACGATGCGCTATCTCATGTGAGCGTGCACGTGACGCGCTCTATGACGTCACGCGGCCGCCGGGTCGATGTAAGACTCGGTAATTGAATGCGGCCGCGAACTGTCCTGTGGTAATTTGCCGAGAACAGAGTCAAGGACCATTTATTTAATAAACGTAAGCGGCGGCGCGGCACACGTCGAAGATGAAATACCATTGATACGCGTTGTGTGAGGAATTGACGCGAATACACACGAACAGCGCCTGCGTATTTGTACTCGTGGGCCCCGCAGGGATTGCAAGAGGGGAGAGAGAGAGTGGTATGGGAGAGCAGTGAGAGAGAGAGCGAGCGAGAGTGGGAGTGAGAGAGCGCGTGGGAGCGCGCGTGCATGTGACAGAGAAGAGTGGGAGGGCGCGAGAGAGAAATCACCCGAAGAGATTTGTCTGTGTTTTTTTGGCGCACCAAATGTATTGCAAAGAATGAATGTCTCCCGCCACCTCATCTAGGTGAAGGGCGAAAAAAACAGTTGGCCGACAAGCGCTGTGGACGTGACCGCAATGACGTGACAATGACAGGGCCATTCCGCGGGATCCTGCTGCGCTAGTTATATCCTAGCTGTCCTGTTATCAGGTATACTCGACTGAGCCCCGTGAGAGGGTGATTTTCCATATAGACATCCAAGCGTATATAATAGCGTTTCACAGATCAGTTGTAGACGGCGTCCGTATGCCATAGAACATTGGCACAACCAGACGGCAGACGCGGACTTGTGACCAGTCTAGAGGAGCTGTTTAATAATTTAGAACTCGCTGGCTGCATCTCGCGCTGTGAGCTGTATTCTACGAGTGCTGTTACGGACAGCGTTGTTCTCTAACCATCCCACCGCATCGACCTTGCCCCCTCCTACATACGTTATTTTCCTTTATCCTACCGGATCGATCACGTGTACGCGCGCGCCACCGAAGAATGGGTGATTAAGGAGCGGCCATGATTGGAAAATGAAGTGATCGATGATGCAATCAATTTATCTTGCGGTGTGCGGCGCGCTGATACAAGGGTCCTCATCAGCATCTGAGCTGCATCGTGCGGTGCAAGCAGCGCCAATTCGATTCCACCTCGCAAGTTTATTATGTCACATCGTTATCGGTACAAACGTTTACGTCAGGTTCGCCCCGTCTCTGTCATTAGTGGTGCCCGAGCCAAGGGGAACGGCGCGTCGTCGTCGGCATGGCGACCTACCACGATGACGTCAGCTGCTGTATTTAAGTGCCGACCGCATCAGTTCATTTTCTGCGATAGCACATGTAAACGGACCAGTATGCGCAGTGGTGTAGGCTGGTGGTGGTGAGGGGCGCAGGGGGCGGGGTCAGGGTTGGGCTGCGGGGTCGGAGTGAGCCGTCTGATTCCGCGGGGACTTGTGCACATGAAATCTATAAGCACTTAACCAGGCGCGTCGCATAATTACGCATGCGTAAGCCCGCATCATCAGCCATTAAGCCAACCAGCGGGCTAGGTTAGCTGCCGGCCGCGTCATGCAGCGTCTGCCTCGTAGCCTGGATGCTTGCTCATCATCTCACGCTAGCGCTGTTGCTGGGCGATAGAGAAATGCCGAGGAAGAGGAGGTGGTGATGAGAGCGGGTGAAGGCGGGAATAATGGGGAGCTGGAGAGAATGAGCGTGGCGAAACTGGAGATAGATATAATGATAAAAAGCGGGAAGGAGAACGAGAGCGGAAGAACGAGAGAGAGAGAGAAAGAGCGCGTGAGAGAGAGAAAACAAAAGAGAAACAGAGTGCGAGCGAGCGAGAGAGAGAGAGAAACAGAGAGCGAGCGAGAGAGTGCCTGAGATTATAACAAACGCGGTATAATTTGTGATCACATTACAACCGGAATGGTTCTTCTCGTAGTTTCACAAAACGAATTCGAGAAACGTGCTAACGAAATCTCGGTGGCGCGTGGTCGTCGGAGAGCGTGGAGTCTGCAAGCACGTGCGAAACGTTCGTGGCGACGTGCGTGCTCATGCAGACGATACTATAAGGCTCTGATTAATCGTAGCCGGACTCGGAAAACAAGGCGAACGTGTGAGAAGGCGACGATGACTTCGAATTGCGCCGCGAATTTCCGTTCAGCATTTCAGAATCGAGTCGTTTGCGTTGCGTATTTGATGAAATGTTAGTACGTAATCTCTATGATAAAATCACGGTGTTGTAAACGGCGACGAATTGTGAAACGGCGACCGTCAAGATGTAAAACAAAGCCGCGAAACTATAACGTGAAAGAATTCGGGAGCGAGCGCGCATGCCCAATTTGCGGGTAAAATCGGCTTTATATTCTTGCTGTCTCGCTCAGAGATGAATATGATTTCACATTCGGTGATCTCACATTCGGAGGACGATGTCTAGTAATTTTCTAGTTGATTGTATAACAGTTACGTACACCTGGTGTGTAATTAATTTTTCAGAACATGTTGCGAACGATATGGTCCTAGGACAAATAATCAAAGAGCTGCTGACTCTAGGTTTCTCTGGACCGTGATTCTTTCTGTTATTTTTAGAGTCGGCCGTCTATCCTAGAGCGCGTACTTTAAGATAAAAGGTTTATGGACAACATAGATCGCTAACGGAAATTAACGATTGCCAGTTATTCATTCGTTCGTGCTTGGGGTCACGAAAACCTCGTGAACGAGAGAAACGAAAGAAATAAACGTGACTGTCGAACAAGTTTAGGTATTGAAGCGCACAAATTCGATGTTTGGAGATGATATATAAATTAAATGTTTCGGCGTGAGAACATTGCATAGAAAAAGACACGTGACCTTATCATATTCGAGTTCGTCTTCGTGTAATAATCAGCGTTCACAGTTATTAACACGATGTATAGTAAGTATAGTAAATATACAACGTCGGTAAACGAACAAAATTCGACTTACATTACTAGGTGGTGTTTAAACGGACAGTCTTACTGCGTTAAGCCGGCGCCATAATAAAATAGTACTATTTTATCAAAATAGTACGTTATATAAATTACGATGGTAAAATACCAAAATTCAGAGAAAATACCGAACACGGTCATCGCCAGGATTTTTCTGTAAAAGCTTATGTACTTTAGAAATAGGCCTAATACGTACACGTGTTTGATATATTCTTTACGTGCGTGCTGGTCGGTGATAAAAATACACATTTAAACCTATCTTGTAATTTTAGTACGCTCGGATAACCATCCTTCACCAAATTAAAATGTATTTCAAGAGTAGTACCTCGTTGAATTCAATTTGCGCTGCCGTGGTGTATTACATCCATGAGAGTGGAAAAATGACAGCATGTCGAGTTCACCAGTCACCTTGACTAAGCGAAGGTGACTACCTCGACTAAGGCGAAGCGATCGTAATTTTTTGACAAAGCAAGCTATACGTTGTTATTCAAAGTTGATTAATGACGAAATTGTACAATTCATTGATATCACGTAGCAAATAAATATAATGTATTTTGTGCTAGGAATTATGTCGAGCTTTCCTATCGTTATTGCGGCTATTCGATTTCGTTGGCTCGTATGTTTCTATCTACGTCTAGTTCCTTTTCGCACGTAAGTAAAATAGTGCGTAATTAATAACATATAAAGTCCAATTTGAATGATATAAATAATCAATGTTCGCTTCAGATATCATGCAGACTTTCGTTGAACATTTCGTTATTGTCTAATAATACGGCCATGTTCACAGCAAGTCTATCCAATAAGATTCGTTTTTGTTACGGTGCGCAACTCTACCGCATAATCCTCATGTGACTTTCAACCTATCGTGTGATGGGCGCGCGAGTTTTGATTGCAACATAATTGAAGCTCCAGCTTTTCCATAACTGTAAAATTTTATTTGAATATTTTCCTACCACCTACTATACTGACTCGCATAACGAACGAAGCGCCTTTTAACGATGTAAATAGTATAGTGTAGTATTACTAGCTAGACTAAGAAATATCCCGATGCAAAGAAGTATTTCCGCGGACTTACTCTCTGCATGTGAGTACGGAGAGGCTCACGCAGCTCGATTTAGTACCCCGAAAAACGGTGAACACAAGACAGACTGTCAGTTTGAATCTTGTCTTGTTCCGTTTCGCCCTTGCATATTTATTAACGACTGTCGTTTGCGTGTAGAATGACTCGGGCAGGTAGCTGGCTTGTGCACGAGTAACCAACCGCTGGGCCCGTGCTCGCACTTGCTGACATTTATGTGCTAATACCATAACTCAACGCCGACAAACTGTACATTTTATTATCGTTGTCGTGCACACCTCGTTCTTTGAATATTTATTTTGCAGCCTTTCTTCGGTAACAAACCCACGTGTTTATGGCGCGTTGCGGTCTACAGTCGCGTGACAGCAAACGCGGTGAAATTTATCTTATTCGCGAAGACTCAGACAACATATGCTTACGCCTACTGAGTTAATTTATTTAGAAAGTGTGTGTCTGTCTAGTGGTGTGAGAAATCTTGGCATTAGTAGAACATATAAAAAGCAGGCATTTGTGTAGCAACTCCCGACGATTTAATCGAATTTCTCGCCGTATGAAATTCCGCGCCACGATTTATGGTACGTACGTACCACTCGTAAAGTGAGCGTACGCGGATTTATGTTATATGTGTAAAGCGAGGTGAAGTTACATTATGGTACGTACGTGAGAAATCTTAGCTAGATACGATTATGACGTACGTAACGTGTATTTAATAAACCCAAACTACTTTCCGGTAGAGACACACATCTCAATGTAGGCCTACGTGATAATTTATGATATTGCACAATGAGTTCGTTTGAGATATTGCAATATTTAACGTTTCGCGAAAACGAACATCTTTAAAATCGCCGTTTTATTATCCCTTTCTTTTAAAAGTTTGCGATATTCAACGACAGACAAACCTTTTGAAGTAAATTTCGGCTATCCGTGTTTAAACTAATTTCCGCATCGCTACTTGTTCTGAGGAAACATTCACAGTAATCGCTGTGCATACACGCTGTGGATTAGCAGAGATAGCGCAGAGATACCTAGCCCATCTGACCGCGTATTTCGTAATAATATACTGCGCGCGCATGCGCAGTGCGCAAGGACGACGCAGGACGCACCAAGGTTGTGCAATAGGCAGGCCCGATGGGCGCAGCTTATTATAGAAACGCGCTGCATTTTTGTCGATGCGATATCAAGGTTATTCGCTTTTCTTTTCGTTATAAATGTATTTGTAAACAGCTATATATGTTTGTCCGTTTGGTGCATGGGTATATATATACTTTGACTTCTCCCACCGGCTTGCGCGCGCAAATTAACTCTGTTTTCTCGGTAAATATTGGCGCGATAATATATTACGTGAAATATTTTTCTCGTATTCGCGAGCGCTTGCGGTTATTACTGTTACTCGGCGATGCGCGCGTGGGAGGAAAAGACGCAGCGGCCGGCGTCGTAAAATTGTATTAACAAAACTCAGTCTTGTTCTCGCGTACACGATCTCTCTCGCACCATACAGGCGCATGTTTGTGGGGGAAGCGCGGTAGGGGGGGTTTCTTCCACGAGTTGTGCTGAAGGAGTTATTGCGGCTGGCGAGGATTTCGAATGTTCGTTTCGCCGTAAGCGCAGCAGCAGCGGAGTAATCAATTATGGCTGTATAGGAAAGGCTGCTGCGCGATTGATGGTGTTGTTTGGTGCGCATGATCACACAGCGGACGGATCGGACGGTGTTCCAAGCGCTCAT
The DNA here is from genome assembly GCF_000485595.1 of Priapulus caudatus. Classification (NCBI taxonomy): domain Eukaryota; kingdom Metazoa; phylum Priapulida; class Priapulimorpha; order Priapulimorphida; family Priapulidae; genus Priapulus; species Priapulus caudatus. Next base: position 510,316 of record NW_014577092.1, on the reverse strand, counting down.
GGTTAAACGAGCACGACGGTCGTCGCAGGCAAATCTATGGGACCACCCGCCAGCGCGCATGCGCACAACGTAAACGCGCACGCGCGTAAGCACGCATGCACGAACGTAGCATACGTGTATGAAGGCACGTACGTACGTATGCACACACGCATGCACACACGCACGTACGCACGTATGCGCGCAGGCATATACACGCACGCACGCTCGCACGCACTTGTACCACAGACACCGATGTACCACAGACACAACAGTGTACCACAGGCACCATTGTATCACACCACACATGCCGATTTACTAATGACGGCTGTCACCCAAACTGTGATATATGGCAGTCATCTGTAGGAGTGATCTACTACCGTAATTATATATATGCCTGTACCCGCTATGAGATGTTAGACGTCGTATGCTGGGGATGGTCGACAGTGATGCGGCAAAGCGCTTTCGATATGGTCACATTTATATAATCCGATATGTTATCACATTATCACATTGTCATATGGTCACATACTCTACGTTTCATTTTAGCGGCTGCCGTATAGCAACGCATGTAAACAACCACTAAAAACCTCTTTCCTATCAGGGTATGACCAGTGGCCGCGTTTCGCACCCTTCTTCTTTCTTACCGCTCACCCTTCACTCCTCCCACGTTTCACGGGGGGCAGTCCTATAGACCGAAGGTCCGATAGACCGAATATTGCAAAGGGTTAGGGTTAGAGTTAGAGTTAGGGTTAGGGCATATATATGGTTTATAGTGGCATCATATGATTTATAGTGGCATCGGTGGATGTGCGGCATATTCACGTTCGAATACGGCATCAGTGGATGTCCGGATGCGTAGCCTGGAGGCTAGGCGACCGATTCCTGACGCGTAGCCACTGCGTATTCGAATAAACCTTCGGTCTATCGGACCTTCGGTCTATAGGGCTGTAACCTGTTTCATGTTGTATGTTATATATACTGATGCAAGGCGTCTTCCCGCGTGTACTGACAGCCCCAGTATACTACGTGTCACGTAACACATTGTATCGCATGTTTCTCTGTATCGCACCGTGTGCTACTGTACGCGTTAAGTATACGACGTGCGTAGTGCCGTGTCCCGCTCAAACCCCGTCCCCACAAATCTCCCTTATCGCTCACGACCATTCCAGAAAACTGCGTGTTATATGGTATCCAGAGCAGATAAACCATTGGGTGCACGCGCCATTGAAAGTATAATTATGTACTTTTGCGTTTTCCGCAGAAGACGCCTTGCGTTTTGCCGCGAGCTCAGGTCATGAAACATCGTCAGCGCATTTTGCTATAACGTGTCACGGCGCACTATAGTTTAGCATATCCTCTATATCACACGCCGTATATTGCTACGTCTAGGGAGACGGGCGAACACATATGCGACTTACGTTCATTACGCATTTACGCTTTGCCATGGTCGGGCTTGTGCAACCGTGCCACGTGCGCAGACGCGCCCGTGCTGTGCTGTGAGAGAGAGACGAGCCAACGTTGACTGACGCTGCACGATCGATAGCGCGCGGGGAGAAATGGATGTATTTACCAACAATAATATCGCTAAACGGATTAATTTGCCAATTAAGCCCTATCACAGGGCGGGTAGACATGCCCGCGCGAGGGGCGGACGAGTGAGTATTCGTGAGCGTGTGCCCGAGATAGATTGGTAGATAGATAGATAGATAGATTTGTGTTTGTTGAATTTTGCATGTCTGCATAGTACATATGCATGTCGATCTTGCCTGCTCCATGCTTAATTCCTTAGCATTCTGTTTATTCGCATGCCTACTTGCTTGCCTATAAGTCTACGCGCATATATACGTGTTTGCCTTCCTTTCCTACTTCTTCCGTATGTCTGTCCCGCTAACAATTTGTTCATTTGCTTGACTGCCTCTCTGCTCGCGTGCGGGCCTGTTCCCCAATTAGTCTGTGCATTTGCCTGCTTGCGGGTTTGCATGACCACCTATCATTCTCTACCTTTCCATGATTGCGTGCCTGCCTGCCTGCCTCTCGGTGTGTCTGTCTGCTTGCCTGTCTCCCTTCCTTCCTGGCAATCTGCCAGCTTGCCTGCCTGCCTGCCTGCCTGCCTGTCTATTTCTCTGATTCTCTATTGCTCTGCTATCTCCTTTCTTACCTC
>NW_014577092.1:500676-503176 GCF_000485595.1 Priapulus caudatus | reverse complement strand
CGGCTATCCGTCGTTTATAACAGAGATTCGCCTGAAGCAGGATAGAGGAAACGTGAGGATGATAGATAATGAGCGCAGACGACGAGGAGATGCTGGTCGGAAACTGCCGCATGTACAGTCGGCACATCCGCCTAGCGTCTGCCGATGTGTCACGTGACGTGTCGGGTCCGGATAGTGCGCGCTTGTCATCGTGCCTAGAGTAATAAACATGATGATCAAGTGTACGCCTTATACCCTGCTGTAGAAATCCACTATGTGCGTGCATGAGGGTGGGTGTGTGCTTGTGAAGAGTTTCGCCTAGCTTTCGCCTGAGCTTTGATGACCGCCGTTTTTCGTGATTTTGCCAAGAGAGTTCCCGTAATCTGGGATCGTAAACTGGTGAGAGATCCGACGGCGCGTCCGCGCGCGCGTGTGTTTCCCTCTTGAAACTATTATCTCTTTCAAATAAATCTAAAAATGAAAACATGTCTCACGAATAGGTCTCACCTATTAGTGGACACAATGATTACTCCAGAGTCCACTATAACATTTACCACGAGTTTCTGCTGTTGTGGTATATGAAATAGCATGTAACGCAGCCACACAATTCAATGTCGCTACAGTTGTCTTGTAAATGGCGCTACCATTTTCAGTAACGTATACACAGTACGTTCAGTTTGCATTCAGTGATTTGAGTCTAGCACCGTATTTTTTACTTCGTACAAGTTACGATTAACAAAGTGTGCAGGGTGAGGCTCTCACTAGAAACACTTGGCGTCATCATATACCCGTCAAAAACAAATCAACAATAGAAAATTCGCCAAAATTTAATCGTAGCATTTTTTGGTGAAACTACCGATGTACGCGTGTTTTAAGACGTGTTAGCCCTAATTTGGACACTTGCTGTAACGCAAGCAATAATTGTAAGTTTTGCAATGGTCGCCAAATATGAGAACAGTCGTGAAGACTTTTCCGAAATGCTTACTATAACTGCTACGCTCGCTTGGATAACGGATCACTCTTCTATGTGCTTAGCCATCGCAGCCTCTTTCACCTTCCTCCCCCCCCCCACTCGTGGTAATGTCGGCTAGAGTATCTGACCGGCGTGCGTGCATGGGTGCCGCCACTCGGTCGTTAATCAACGCGGACGGCGACCGCAAACAGCGCGACACTAAGTGCCGTCATCTACGGGGCCGGCAGTCATCGTCGGCCGGCTGGGCCGTAATCGCCTCGGCGTTGATGTATCGCAGCCGAACCGGCCGTAAACTACTCGCACCAAGTGGTTAGCAGCGCGATGACAGCGAGAGGTGGGCCTGATCGCCGACCGCGGCTGCCCACTGCAGACGTGTTCTGCGCGTCGACGTGTTGTCGATTCGAGAAATGCGCTCAGCACATGTGGGCGGCGTAGAGCGGGGTGATTCGTTATTGGGGGAGGGGATGTGGACGTAATGTGTGTACTACACGCGTCGGTGTCTGTTAACGTTCCCGCCGCACGCGGGCACGCATGAAGGCAAAGTGCCGACTCGTAGTGGTGGTGGTGCTGCTGCTGCTGCTACTGCTGCTGGTGCTGCTGGTGGTGTTGCTGCTGCTGCTACTGCTGGTGGTGCTGCTGCTGCTGGTGTTGCTGCTGCTGCGGGTGGTGGTGTTAGTGGTGCTGCTGCTGTTGTTGTTGGTAGTGGTGATATTGCTGTGTATTACGTGTTGACATTTGCGCGGAAAAGTTTATAGAGCCCTGTTCGTAATACACTCGGACGGGCGTGTAAAGTCAGTCACCCGGCGTTGTAGAAAAGCAATCGGATTTTGGGGCGAGGGCTGCACAGCACAGCCCGTTAAACTGTTTACGACACCCTGGTGGCACAGTGCAAGGCTGCCCGGCCGCACAGAAAATCACGAAGATTTAGCACGAGGCACGCTTCGCTCCTCGGAAATAACTCGAAGGAAACGGGTGCATGTTTCGTAATGCTCGGAAAAAAAACGTTCGCATTTTCTGATCTAATATAGAAAAGGTAAAAAAAGTGTAGGCCTACTGTTGATAAACCGTCGGGGGGAGGGGGGAATAAGTTGTGTACATCTGCGCGCGGCGTGTGGCAATATAATAAAACTAAATGATCGTGCGCTTGTTGTTGTTGTTGTTGGTGGTGTTGTTGTTGTTGTTGCTGTTGTTGTTGTTGTTGTTGTTGTTGTTGTTCACGGGATTAGTAAAATACGCAGACTGCGCCAGGCAGCGCAGCGCCCGAGCCGTGCCTCATTTAACTATGTAAACGTAATCTTCTAAATTGCTGTAAAACGTTAGACGCGCGCATGAATATTTTATCTAATAAATTTCCGCAGCGCACATACTATGCAAACGAAAAATATATTAAACATGAGTCATGCGTGTGCGTACGCGCTCATGTCTCTCTTTCCCTTTATCTCTCTCTCGCGCACTCTCTCTCTCTCTCTCTCTCTCTCTCTCTCTCTCTCTCTCTCTCTCGATTTCTCCGTATCTCTCTCACACACACACACACACACTCGGCTGCGT
>NW_014577092.1:495521-498021 GCF_000485595.1 Priapulus caudatus | reverse complement strand
TAATATACGTCGCACGCATTATTCTGTTCATATATCGCATCGACGCGTGTAGACATTGCGTGCAGCGTGGCGGAAAACGCGATTTAATAGGAAAAATTCCTTAAAATCGATTTCGCACATTTTGGCATTTGTTGTTGGACAAGGATTGCCGCGTGTGCAGGTCTCGCGGTTTCGTTTCGCTGCGCACTGTTCTACTCTTCCCATGCACATGTTTGTACATGAACGTATTCCTGACATTCCATTTTCCGTGACATTATGAATATACGCAAATGTGAGCTGTCATTATAATCATTTTGTCTCTCCTCGTAAATGTTATCTCTTTTTCGTTTAATGTCGTTCTCTCACCCCCTTTCTCTTTATCCCACCCTTCCTCGTACTCCCGCTCTCCTCTTTTCTCCCACTCTCCGGCGCACTTTTCCGTTTAGTTTTTACTTCTTCTGTCTTCCCTCTCTTCCACTTCGTAGGTCGTTCTCTCTCACAGAAACTTTATCTCTCCGTTTCATCTCTCCCCTGCAGTTTTCTCTTTGGCGTTTTACATTTATTTTTAGATTAATGTACTAATAATTCACATGCCTCATGGTATATTCTAATTATTTTTCTCGTTCACATACATATAGCGCTATTTAGTTTCAGTTTACTTTTAACTCGCGGCGTTGCAGCCGTTTCGATTGGGATAATTATAAAATCTAGCGGTCGTACACGCGCAAAAATCTTTTCGCATTTAAAGTAATTACAAATAATTGATAAAACTATACTGACGCATTTGCGGATCAAAGCCACTGTATGTATATCCATTTGAACACGGAATTCAAACGTGGGCAGTTGATCTCGGAATTTCGCGCTGGTTATGTGTTCGTGACGTGAGACTGTCAGAGCTCTCTCCACACGCAAATCCTACACCTAGCGACGCATATCCGAGTTTTGCGGCGGAATTCGCCTGCGCTTACGGCTGCTCGCTAACACTTGGAGGATTGTTCGCGAGCCATCCGTATCGGACCCGTACCACAGGCCCGCAAGTGCATACATTTTGCGCGCGAGATCAAAGTGAGAAAATACGTGTAGTCTACATGCCCGACTTAATCGTGCCGGGTTTTGTTTTGTCGAAATGGCTGTAATTCGTTGTGTGTATTGAGGGCGAGCTAAAACCCGCAGCAATAATTTCGCGCTTTGTGTGTGTGCTCCAATAAAAGCAATATAATGTGTGCGCGCGCGTGCGTGTGTATATACGTGTCGCTGTTATTACGCCTGAACTCGGCGATGCGCATTTATTGATGTTCCTATACACAGGTACTTGTTTCTATACCAGATGTATTTCTATATGACGCCTGCTGTTAGAACAAACATGGATTGTCTGATGAAAAACACCCTAAAGTAGATACGCATATAGAAGAGAGGCGTGGACTTATACATAAAACTCATAGAACCACATCGACGGATTATTGTTTTTTTCAAATAAATATATTTACGTCGCGCATTCGTTGTTCGTAAACCCACGGCGATCGCGTTTGTTCCGGCGCTCGGAAGTTCATTATGACATGAAGTTGTGACGAAATTCGTCTGATTAAATGCTACGCTGCTGCATAATTGAATGCGCGTCGGAGTGGCGGTGCGCTTTAGGCAATAGAGCTGCTGTCGGAGTGCAAAGCGTATTTGCATGTACCGTTATAGAGCGCACGGCGATACTATAGTAGTATTGCTCCGCGGCTAGAAGAAGCTAACGCGCTGGAGTTTTAATATGAGTAACAAGAGCTGCATTGAGCCGAGAGTGTGCGGTGGTGTGTGCAGGCGGGGTGCGCGGCGGTGATGACCTGATTGTGGCAGAAAGAATACGCCCGCCTGCAGACGGTGATATGTTTGCAGGCGTGCGCGCAAAAGAACGCGTGGTATATATCTAGCTATACATCTTCGCGATCTGGGTCAGAATACTGCACGACGAGTGGAGACGTTTCCGCGTGGAAATGTTACACACGTATAAAGTCATCTACAGACATATAAAGTCACATACACACGTATAGAGTCACTGACTCAAGTATAGAGTCACTTACACACGTATAGAGTTACTGACACTCGTATAAAGTCACTGACACTCGTACAGAGTTACTGACACTCGTACAGAGTTACTGACACTCTTACAGAGTTACTGACACTCGTCTAGAGTCGTTGATAGGATATCTTATATAGGCTACACGTATAGGATATGTTACACACGCATGTAGAATCGGCAACCCTACCGATCCCCACGCCACATCGATCACAGTCGCGCTCATAACATCTGTAGAATGGAGTCGAAGCTGAGGCATGCGCGGGTCTCTCCTCCTCTCTCTACCTATCGGACTATATATGTAGCTGGTTAGCTGTCTACCTCACTCTCGCGCTCACTCATTCACTCATTCATTCACTCTCTTACGCACGCCCCCCCCCAGCACACACACACACACACACACACACACACACACACACACACACACACACACACACACACACACACACACACACACAC
>NW_014577092.1:485450-495416 GCF_000485595.1 Priapulus caudatus | reverse complement strand
TCTCTCTCTCTCTCTCTCTCTCTCTCTCTCTCTCTCTCTCTCTCTCTCCCTCTCTCTCCATCTCTCTGTATCTCTCTCTTCCTCGTTCTCTTTTTTCTCTCTCTTTCTCGCTCGGGCTCTCTCACTCCCTCTCCCTCTTTCTCCCTCTGCCTCTCGTATTCCTTTGTCTCGCGTCTGCGTACGCACGCATTCGTCACGATAAGTAGTGGATGGAAACAGAATTTACACTGACATCCTGTTTTCTAAGTGCCAGCTAGCTATTAGTTATACTGCATGCCACTCACTCACTGATTGCTGTGACAGGGTCGACCGCCTTGCTGCGTATGGATTTACTGAGAGCAGGAACGCGATGAGGGGCTTATTAACTGTTGTGTGCACGTTCGTCGAGCATCGCCGAGTATAAAGAAGGGAACTGTATACGTCACGACGTACGAATTCAATGTGTTTTCACCGGCGCGATTCAAAATGTGTAATAAAATGCTAAATATTATATGAGAAACGCCGTCAGAAGTGCGTGCGTGCTACTCTCTGCAAATCCAGGTTCTGCATCACCGGTGATGTTATAGTCAGGTGATCGCTGTGAAGTGTATATGTTCGCATTCGTATATGCACCGGACGTGTCACTAACTTTCACCATCTAGTGCTATTCTTAATATGTCGACATTAACCTGCTTAGGTTGATAATTTATACGAACTCTAGTCATTCGACGTAGGCGAATGCACGATTCGATTATGTTTCACTACGTAATGGCGGACGATTTATTCACTTCGTAGAGATAATATGTTTGCGCCAAGTCTTATTATTTACACATTATGTGACCGTGTTCCGTAGGATGATATACATAATATTCATGAAACAACAACAATGACGCATGTGTGGCACTAACTGGGGGGGTAAATGGTGGATTGGTGCGATTATCTGGGTTAATTAACTGTAAGGTTATGTCTCATGCACAGGCCGTCTCTGTTAGATTCGTGCAATTCGTATGCGCGCTTGCCACGGTTACCGATTTCAAGGCGAACACGATTACTGAATGCGTGAGCGTTATTCGTAGCTATAGGTGGCATTGCAGCATCGCATGTTCACTGTTCTATTATAATACGTGCATTAGGCTATTACCTTTTTTGAAATTCAATTTCGCAAATTGACGTATGATTCGATCGCTAATAACCACTACTGTATGTGCTTGCAGGCAGGTAGCTGTTGCTCTATAGATGTGAGACGCTGGTAAAAATGAGTTGTATACTATATGGAATTAGGGAGATGAATGTGAAGTCATATTGACATGAAACGAGTCAATTACTCCGCGGTTTACCGGCAGGGCTCCCTGATTGACATCAGCAGGAGTCCTACTTGCTTTGAAATCACGAGGAGCCAGTGTGATACCCGATAAAAATCTTGCCATGCATAATGAAATAAAAAATGCCGAAATGAGGAATACTATAACTATACTCCGTCTGGTTCGTTGTAATACTATTGCGTTTAGCAGTTGGCAGGATGATTCGTGACGTTTCGAGATTACGTCGGCTTGTGACGCTTGTCGCTATCGTTGTCTTTCTATTCGATCGTGAAGCGGTGGGGGACTCCCTGACATTGCTACGAACTCACTGGTTTCTCTGTGTTCGACGCGTCTATCAGCTTACTTACTAATCGGTCCATAGGCGCGTTATGTCTTTCCGTGTAGAAGGAACAATATTGTGCGACCATCATCGACGGACTGGCAGTCTCGTTGGTGCCGTTTCAAGAACGAACACTACTATATATGGTGCTGGCGTCTCTGAGCTGGCGGTCGACGACTGCATGGGCTTCCGAGTCTCAATACATATGCGTATCACACTTCTAGCCGCACCATGTACTCGAGCTTTTCGTGCTACAACTGCCAATACTGACTCGACGGCACAACTACAGTCGGCCTCGAGATTCTCAATAGCATCGCGGAAGCCTAGCCTAGTACACCGTTGTCCACTAGGCCTCGTACCATGTTACCTCTTTCACAGCGTATTCTGTCTATTCATATATATCGCTGGCAGACTTTTCCGCATCCATGGCACATGTCATAACAGATTACGGGAAACAGTATCAAATCTGTTCATAAGTCGTTGCCTCCTAGTCACCCGAGCTGTGGACACGGCGGACACACGGCATGACAATGTCTCTCTGATTTCTACTCTCATGCTTTGCCGACGTGATTTCTCCTTCCTCATCTAGGTTTTGGCACACGTTTGCGCCCCGAAGCAGGACACTTCCTCCTTCCGACGTCTTAATCGCTGTTTGCAGACCACAGAAGTAAATGACCAATCTCGAATTTGCTAACATCTGCTCTGCGCATGTCCTGCTGGCTCTGAGACTTGACAGTGATTGTTGCGGCTGTTCATTGTGGGCTCTCTGCGGACAGGTTTCTGCCGCTGGTCCGCCTACCCCGGCCTGTACAGATACCTATGTTGACACTTGGACTTAGCAGTGGAGTGTTGGAGCAAGATCTCACCTAGATTTAAATTTATTAAATGACTTCCCTGTCTATATGACTGCCACGCTACGTCATCTTAGCAAATCACTGATTATTATGCCTTCTCTCCCATTACAGCCAAACTACCGCCTATAAAACCCACGTTATTTACATATATATGATATGTTACATAACATATAATCTCAGCTGCGCCTGCGCACACCTCGACCCAACACGACTGACTCGCCTTGACCAGTATACGCTTCCGCAACGCAACGTCACGTGACAACTCTAGCTCGCTCACCGGCTCCGTCAACGCCGCCAACGCCCAGCCTCACTCTACCACAGCATCATCACACTTACAGCGAGAATTACTATGCCCATGATAGATGCTTGTAAATCGCCAGCAGGTGTAAACACATGTTCGACGAGTGTATATAATGAAATCCACTCGGGAACGCGCGTCAAGAACAATTTGTCGAAAAAACATATCTCTCGCGCTCGCCTCCCACTGTGCCTGTACGATTATTTATCGTGAGCACTTCCCAGAACACCCCGAAAAGCTTTCAAGTACCTCCATTGTCTCTTGGATTGCAAGTATCGCGTCGTATACTCCCGAGAGCTTGTTGTTGTAGACACTCCTCCAATCGGCGGCACTAGGGCGCCCGAAGCAGTTCGCCATTCGGCTGCATCTCCTTATGATAGTGCATCCTTCTTATTCCTGTACTGGATCACCTTTGCCACTCGTTTTATTATTATCTGCACTCTACGTCAATTCCAGAGAACAGCATAGGCAAGAGTACCTCGGCACATCAATACTATAGACAAGGCTGACGACGCATGGCCATGTAGTGGAGTAGCGCGCAAGAATGCACCGATTTAGCGCTGCAGATGTCAGGTCTTTGATCCACCGCCTGACAGGCGAAGGAGCCAAATCAAATACTATACCTGTCCACGCATCCAACGTTTACGAGAATTGCGTCACAGAAAAGAGAGAACGGTCTGCCGAGCGTATTAATGGAGCTAAAGGTTGCGGGGGGGGCTAAATCGCAGAAAGGGGGGCACGAAGTGATGCACCTGTAATGCCGGTAGAGCATGCGCCATTTCTTAACGAGTTGAATGGCAAATCCTACCTGCCACGACGGCGCGAAGTCACATTCTCGATACGTTTCAGCTTGACAACGGTCTCGCCGGCGCAGTCTACGGTTCCATACAGTCTTCGTCACTTTTACACCGCTGCCACCACTGCTTAAATACGTGGGTCCTACGCTCAGGATCCACGTATTAACACACTGTATATTTCGACACATGACAATGTTAAAATTACACGTAACACAGGTACAACATACGTGACACTTGCACACCTGATATTCTTACATTAAAACTAGCACATGCACATATTCAGCTTGAGGCAACGCAGTCAATTCTAGTCAGAAGGATGTTTAACTGTTCGTTTAACTTTCGGTTTGTTTAGCATTTCAACTCCGAATAACAGTCATAATATATAGTTTTCCTTTATTTGCTATTATATTTTTCCCACGGCTACCGCTTCCATAATTAATGGATTTTCGATTTTTTTAATGTTTAACAAATGGTGTAATGCAGACTGAAGTCAACAGAAATGAACTTCTCCCTAATTTGCAGAGGTCACGTGCGTCTTGTATAATTAAATATTGCATACGAAATTACGAACCATGATGTCAATACGGACGTACCACATACGAACAATTCTAAAAAGCCTGGGTTATTCAATTACGCCTTCGTCCATGACGGCAGAACAGAATAAGCTGAAGTTGTTCATTAGTCTCTAATAACCTTATCACGATGCCGGAAGTGCTGGCCTTAAAATTTAACCCTGGCCTTTCAAGCACTTATTATTTTAAACATGTTTTTTCAGCACCGTTAGCCGGCAACCGGGACAGGGCGAGTTTTTCCTCGAGTAGACAGAAACGCAGCTCTACCCGTGCTAACCCCTCGCTGTCCCGCCTGCCCCAGGAAGGAAACAACGCTGTAGCTGGAGTGAAGAGTTACCCTACACGGGTAAAGCTCAGATGGATAGGACTGTGAATTCTACATGGATATGTGATACACACAAACAAACAATTGACCAAGCAGGGGCCGGAGCACGGGAGAGAGAGAGACGAGAGAGAGGAGAGAGAGAGCAGAGGAGAGAGGAGAATTGAGTGACCGAGACGGGGACTTACGCAGAAGGCCGAGAAGCCAGAGAGAGAGATGGAGAGAGAGCAGAGAGAGAGAGCACGAGAGAGAGAGAGAGAGATTGAGTGAGAGAGGGGACTAGGGAGAAGGCGAGAGAGAAGGAGGGAAGGAGAACCCCAGCCTTATGGTTTCGCCAAAACTATTTCATGTACAGTAATGTGCTAACGATCAACTCTCCTTGTGGCATGTCTACAGATTGTTCAGGCGTTCGGGCTGACTATTCTCCTATAGTACTAGATTAATTCACGCGCGAGAAAAAAAACAATTTTAGTAGTTCTTAACGTGTAGGCAATCACAATCTACCCGGGTGCCCATTGTCAGAAGCGTCGTATAGAGTTACGGTTGCCAAGAGGGCTGTGTAATAAAACCTACAAATAGTATAACGATTACGAGCGGAGAGCGATGTCAGCTACATATCCAATCTTTGTAGCATATTTACGGTATCGGGCGCCTGATAATGGCTATCAATAGAGTCGCTGATGGAATGAGAGACGATTTTGTCTCTGGGAGTGGTGTGTGATCGCAGACGCCAATATGGTACAAATACTACAAACAAAAGAGCAATCGCGCTAGCAACTTCTGTGGGTGTTTATTTTGATTCGCCAAAAGGAATAGCGTTTACAGCGAGTATTTTCGGGTCAATATTATTATCAAATTTCGTGTCAATATAATTTACAACAGCCTACGACAGGACAGGACCTATGTAGACTATCGGTATAGGATTTTGTATTGTTACGATACGATTCAATTCTGTAAGATTCATACAGTTACGATATTTCTGACAAAGAAGTTACGGCTGAATTTAATATTGCGTACAATCATCTTTCTGGAAAAAACCATAGGCCCTATGGTAGCTGTTTTGTTCATGTGTTACTGTATGTCGCTCTAGTTGTGTTCAAGTGCATCTTCGTATGTTGGATGTTGATATACTTAACACGCGCGTTATAACACGGAATCTGTCGAATATGTTCAACTCGGTGAATAAATATAGAAAATATAAAACCAATAACAAAATCTGTTCCAGTTTATCGGTCTCTCATTAAATTACTATATCGTATACTTGCGACGCAGCCATTCCATTCGAAAATCCGCCATTTTTTTGGATAAAGAAAATAAAATTGCCATAATAATAACAATAGATTCGGGATTATATTTTACGTCGATAGCGGCATTACTTTCTGTGCCGAAAAAGCTGCACGCCAAACGCGTTTAATTTCGCGAGTCGTAGCAGGCAGGCGACGGCGAGTCGGTCGTCCGTGTAAGTCGGCTCGGCGTTGAAGGATGCGTCACGCGTGCGATTTATCCCGCAAACACCCAATATACGAGAGCCTCGTGTGCGACGCGCGATATCGCCTTCTTCCCCCCGCGGAATGCAACGCGAGCTTGCTGCCTCTATATATACGCAGCACGGTAAGCGTTCGGTAAATCTACGGCACATGTGCGTATGTGTGGTTGTGCGCCCACCCACGATAGAACCGAGCACTGTGTATAGGGTGATGCAATAGACACGCGCGCGCACCGACTATATACACACGCGCGCGCGCATGCACGCGCGCCAACTCGTACACAGACACGAAGACGCAAACGCACACGCTCACAGAGATGTAATCATATACGCGCACGCACACACGCACACACGCACACACGCACACACACACACACACACGCGCGCGCGCGCGCACATGCATATATACCCAGGCTTGGTTTCTGAAAATTTACTTCGGCAAATCAGACGATGCTTGGTGTAACACTGTTCTCAGCTTATCGGTTTTTCGTGTTCTTGCCGATCTATTGGCGAAACAGTACGCGTGTTGCAGCTGGTGACAGTTCCTTACGCGTTCTTGCATGGCTTTTAAGCCAACCACAAGAGATGTATTGCCGTTCATTTCTTCCTCTAATCACGGTTTTGTATGCATCTCTCAATACGCATTACTATAAAACCTATTTAATTAATTTGGACTTAAAATCGTTTAATACTTTGTGGTTTTAAGTTATTATTTGATAAATTCCACTATAGACGCTGGTGTAATAATTTTTTAATTGTTTGTCTGTTTTCTATATAGGCCTTACTCGGTCATACGTTCTACCAAAAATTACCTCGATATATCAGTTATCAACATATCAAGTCTACTTCGTTGATCCTATACCACTGTGTTTCACCATGCAAATCTTTCCTCCTATAACTATGGAGTTTATATATTATTATATTATTATATTATTATTAATATTATATTATTATTATTATATTATTATATTATTATATTATTATTTATATTATATGGATGTATATTTATACTGGATCCCTGATCTCCACTGCGCGTTCTACTGAAAACCACACTGGCATTCGTTTATTTTTTAATCTTATTATCACTGTTTTTTTAGCTCTAAACCACAATCATCCTCAGTTATGTATCACAGTTTTTATTTGTTCGTTGGTGTGCTCTACTGTAAATTACGTTGAATTTCGTTACTTTGTTTAATCCGGCGTAACTGTTTTCTATATTTATTCCCTGGTACGTAACCCACTACAAACCATCGCCAAGCCCATTCTTGAACATATATCACTGTTTCTTGCACGTATTTCGTGTGCGTTCCAGTATAAACCGTATAGCCGCTCTCCCCGGGCCACTTTAATCGCGTCTGACATACGTCTCGTGTACGTCGTGGACACATTAATTTCGCCTCCGATGCGGCGCGCGCTTATGCGGTTTCTCTCGTGGGGGCGACTGCCGATTGAACGGTAGTGCAGTGCTTTGATGTTGCCGTCTCATCATGTGTTTTTCGATCGGTAGCGTGTAGTTCTTTCTGTCGGTGGATCCGTCTGCATTTGTGCACTAATTCGTGCCGCGTTGTTAGGAGAGCGCGCTAATAATTAATTCTCGTTTTGCCGACAGCCGCAAGAACGCGCTCTTCATGCGTGAGACAAGAGAGGCAGGGCAACAGAAGGAAGGGCGAGAGAAAGAGAGAGAGAGCGCGAAAGAGAGAGAGAGATAGGCAGAGAGAGAGAGAGAGAGAGAGAGAGAGAGAGAGCGAGTAAAGGAGAGAGAGCGAGAGAAATATTTAAAGAGAGAGTGGAAGAGAAGGGCGAGGCAGCGAGATAGATAAAGAAATAGAAAGGGAAAAGGAGATAGAGAGGGGTAGGGAGAGAGAGAGACGGAGGTGGGGGAGGAAAGAAGGTGAGCGAGAGAGAAAGGGGAGCGCTGCGTGGCTGGGAAGCTGTAATCAAACGGATTTCGTGGTTCCGCCGCTCGTAGGTACGTGCGTTCGTGCGTACGTGCGTGCGTGCATGCGTGCATACGTGCGTGAGGGCGTGCGTGCATACGTGCGTGAGTGCGTGCGCGCGTACGCGTGTACGCCGTGTAGACGCCGTATGTTCGCTTGAATCGCGCGTATTGTGTTAATCGACTTTCAGCCTTATGGCTGCTGGCGCTATATATACGAAGCTGCTGCGCTCGGCGACATTTCTTTATCCCGAATTCTTGCGTTGTCGGGGTCAGACGCGTACTGCTTTCTAATTCCATCGCCAAGATTACCGACAGCGTCAATGTAGACGGTATGCGTGCTGCCCTCTTACTAGTGACTTGGTCGACGTAATTGGCACAAGTGGAGAACTCGCTATCGGCTTCCTCTGATCACTGTCGTCTTCCTCTCTACGCCAAAATTTATTCCGCGCGTGAATATTGTTGTTGCGATTCTGTTGTATCGCGCAGAGGGCTGTATACCTGGGTTGATATGGGTCTTAACATAAATATGTAGCACGTCAGATAAATCACTGAACAATATA
The DNA here is from genome assembly GCF_000485595.1 of Priapulus caudatus. Lineage (NCBI taxonomy): Eukaryota > Metazoa > Priapulida > Priapulimorpha > Priapulimorphida > Priapulidae > Priapulus > Priapulus caudatus. The sequence goes on along the minus strand of NW_014577092.1, from coordinate 486,968 downwards.
TTTCGGGCGATCTATTTCCGCTGTTATTTATTTATCGTGTTATTTTGAATTCGTATAGCTGCGCTGAGGGGTGGTCTAGTGAGTGGATGGTTGAGAACTAGGGCGAGAATGTCTGGTTGTATATGTGTGTGTATACGTTCTACGGGAATCAAGAATGGTGGGATAAAGGGGTATACATTGAGGTTCTGTACGCGGCGATGTCGCGTTTCCACCTATACACGTTTCCGTATGTGCCGACCGTTTCAAATTCATTATATTTTATGAAATCTATATTATAGTGCATTGCGTTATTTTACGTTAAGTTTCCATGCATTACGTCACAATACATTTTATTACGCCAGCAGTCCATTAGCAAATGTTATCCTGCTCATGATTGCGCTTGCACGTACAATTACATTTCTTAGGTTTCCCTCGCGCCCTACGCGTCTTCAGCCTCTGCTCATGTCGAATATAGCCACATAAACGTGCGTCATACATGTATATGTGTATTTAGAGCGAGTGTATAATATAATATATGTAGAGACCGTGCAATAATACAGTACTATGGTAGGGTTTCTGTCCGAATAACATCATGTGATTATTATGCGCTAATTGATTGCAAGGTAGGTACGCATGCGAAATAGAAGCATGGACGCTTATGTTCCTTCTGTTGAGCATAACACTGACTCGAATTAAGGCGTTGCAGGGGGACTTCGCCGAGGCCTTTTCGTACAGACCAAGTTGCGGTAGAGAGGTATGCGTGAGCAGTGAGTGACCCGACAACGCCTGCGCGATGCACATAATATACCAACAGCCAAGTGTAAAGTGGCTCTCGCGCGCGTATTGTACTAGATTCACTCTGCTCGCTATTGCGAGACCAAACTAGTGCGAGTCTGAGAGTACTATAGGTGAGTGAACTGACATTTATGTTCTGCGTATACCCGATGCAAATATCCTGTGGGCATGCATGCGGACGTCGTTCATACGTACATGTGACTATATATATGCGACCGCGTGCTGTTATTGTAGCACGACTACATACGCGATATGTATTTAAGTAGTCAAATATTTGTACCGAAGCGTGCGACTGAAAGGGTATATAGCACGTCGCTTCAATTTATTCGCCACATACACGCGCGCGCACGCACGCACGCACACACACACACACACACACACATTTACTTGCTGATAGCTGTAAAGACAGAGGTGTAATAAATGTTGCAGAAGAAGGGAACGGGAAAACATTTTCCTCGCCATGTGCGTACGATTTTACGGCCGCATTGACGTTGTTTGTCCCAAGGGCACTAGCCGAAGCAGTTCGATTCGGTCTATAGCCTTATCTGTACTGATTTGCACTCGTTTTCGACCAAGTCGGAGGAGAAAGATATATACAAAGAGAGTGCGCGCATGGGTGCGAGAGAGATAGCGCGCGAGAGGGAGAGCGAGAGAAAGAGAACGCGAGAGAGAGGGCAAGAAAGGGGGGCGAGGGCGAGAGAGAGAGAGAGAGAGAGAGAGAGAGAGAGAGAGAGAGAGAGAGAG
>NW_014577092.1:483480-484842 GCF_000485595.1 Priapulus caudatus | reverse complement strand
TCCACTACCCCTGCCTTCTACGATCCCCTACCATCCACTACCCCTACCTTCTACGATCCCCTACCATCCACTACCCCTGCCTTCTACGATCCCCTACCATCCACTACCCCTACCTTCTACGATCCCCTACCATCCACTACGCCTGCCTTCTACGATCCCCTACCATCCACTACCCCCTACCTTCTACGATCCCCTACCATCCACTACCCCTGCCTTCTATACGATCCCCTACCATCCACTACGCCTGCCTTCTACGATCCCCTACCATCCACTACCCCTGCCTTCTATACGATCCCCTACCATCCACTACCCCCTGCTTTCTACGATCCCATGTCTTCTGCGATGCCCTGCCATCCACGGGCCTCTGCTACCCACGAGTCCCCTGCCATGCACTACCCTCGCGACCATCCACGACCTTGCCATGATCAGCCGGTTTCGTTCGCGCTGAGATACTTTCTGTTGTTTAAGTGTTTTGCACTCTCTCTCCCTGTCTATCTCTTTCGCACATGCTCTCTCGCCCCTTCGCGCATGCTCTCTATCTGTTCTACGCGCATTATCTCTCTCCACGCTTTCTTTCGTTCGTTCTCTCCTGCATGCTATTTCTCTCTCTTTCGCGCACTCTCTCGTCTTCTCTCTGTCGTCTTCGTGCTTTCTCTCTTTCGATCGATTTCTCTCTCCCTGCTCTGTCGCTCGCTCGCTCTAAATATCTCCCCCTCTCTCGCTCGCTCGCTCTCGCTCTCTCTCCCTCTCCCTCTCCCTCTCTCTCTCTTCCGGCGCATTCATCCCTCGGGCATCGCAAATATCGAACGTTTTCGGCGACAACTTTTGCCACTTGGGAGTCTACTGGTGATGACGATGACGATGACGATGACGACGACGATGACGACGACGATGCCGATGCATGCGAACGCTCGCTCCCAGTTATGGGTGGCGTGCGTGCGTGGAAGGAATTTACAAACGGGACGCACTCGCAGCAGTCGACTCGTTCTCGTTTCGCGGATGTCCCGCGGAGCTGTTCTCTTGGTAAATAGAATTGCGAGCTTCGTATAAATGATCTTAACTCTAACCATGTGTGTATTGATGACCAGTAGTGGGATCGGTAACAGGACCAAATTTAGTGCACGAGCAAATTTAGGTTGGACGGCAAGCATATACTATACTGCGCAAATAAATAACTAAATAAATGCATGAATGAATATATAAATGGATGCATGAATGGAGGATTGAATGAATGAATGAATGAATGAATAAATAAATAAATGAATGAGAGAGCGAGAGAGAGAGAGAGAGAGAGAGAGAGAGATAGATAGATAGATAGATAGATAGATAGATAGATAGATAGATAGATAGATATAAATATTA
>NW_014577092.1:481287-483455 GCF_000485595.1 Priapulus caudatus | reverse complement strand
TGTATGCACATTACTGGGTTTAGGGTAACAAAAAACTCAGCGACTTATTTATTCTTCGTGGTATTGACAGCACCGGTTCCTCTGCGAATACGTTTTCCGTAAATATGATTTCTCATTTGTTCTCTGCACACCTGCGTCTGTGGGGTGTTATATGTTGCAGTAGCTACAAGCGCAGAATAGCTTAGTGAAAATCAGAGCAAATACGCCGGTCAATTTAACTTCTAAAAGATCAATGACTTCATTTTCATCAAGGATTTCTAGGTAATCTGGGTGCACGCGCGGCGTTAGACTGACTCACACCGTCTCTTCACTTCGTTATGGAACGAGTTCCCTGTCTGTTAACGCAGTAAAGCGACAGGAACAGTCTATACGCGGCGTGCCAGTTTATTCGTCGTAAGGGAGACGCGATCACGTGACTGCGATGTCTCGCCTGGCTTCGCAGTCGTCTCGTCATGTGCAGGCCGTACAATGCGGAATACGCCAATACGAAATACGCAATACGGGATACGCAGTACGGAATACGCAATACAGACTACACAATGCGAATACGCAATACGCAATAGCGCAATACGCAATACGCAATACCGTAAACGTAATACGCAATACGACTACGCAAGCGAATACGCAATACGGAATACAGACTAACGAAGAATCGTTGAATAGCATAGCATCGACTCAAGATCTATAACGCCTTCTCTCGGGCACAACTGCTAGTTCTATCGGATTGTGGGTCGCCATCTCTCGCATAATCGGTCGACGTAATTGTTATAATTCACGGCAGACCTTCGTTTTGGACGAATTCGCATCGTTGAAACGCAATTTCTACGTCTTTACGATCGGAATATATTTACGCGTGTAGCGCGATATGTAGCTGTCACCTGCATGGGAGCACAGGCACTTGAAGCGTTTCAACTGTAAACACACGCGCCGCCATGCGCGCACACTCTGACACATAAATATATAATATATATTTATATATAATATTATTAATATTACACTGACAAATAAATATATAATATATATTTATGTGTCAGTGTGCGCGCAATGGCGGCGGCGTGTGTTTACAGTTGAAACGCTTCAAGTGCCTGTGCGTGGGAGCTGTTAACACACGGGTCGTCGAACAGAAGTCATCGAACAGAGGTCATCATACAGAGGTCAGGGTCATCGAACAGAGGTCATCACAAGGATAATCACTCAGTGGTCATCTTACATTGGCCATCACAGGGGTCACCGTACATTGGTCATTGCACAGTGGTGATAGTACAGGGTGTAACGATACAGAGGTCACCTCACAGGGGTCGGTACGGTAAGATCATTTCGCGGGAATCGCCGCTGAGGGCTATTCTTGCTGGGGTGCTAGAACGGTGGTCATTTCGTAGGAATCTGTCTCTACGCTTTCACACGGACATCGCACAACTAGCTAGCGAATGCATTATTTTCCCCCGCTATTCTTTCGGCGCGGTGCATTTGTTCGTCTTCGCTGCACATAGCGCGCCTGAATGCGTGTCAGCTCGGTCAGAGACGCGGCAGTCGCTCGAGTGTCACATCAGCGCATTTGTCACACGGTCGCACATTTCAGCTGCTTGTCTCGGTCGGTCGTGCGTGTGTGCTGCGAGATGACAAGACGACCTTATAACGTAGTACAGTCGGCAGAGAGCGGCTGGCGCAGCGAGCTCTGTATCATCAGCTTGCGATTGTATTCGCCTCCCTCCTCCGCCTGCTTCTTTCTGTATACCATCATGCCTTCATCTCATTTCTTTTCTCCCTTCCTACGATCATTTTTAATCACTACGTGCATCTCTCCTCTTTTTTTCAGACTCTTATTCCTGTCTTCGTTTCTTTCTTTTCCGTTGTCTTTCTCCTCTCTTCTCCTCGCATTCTCGACTCATTCCGGTCTCTGTTTTTTCTCACCTTCTCATTTCTGCCCGATCTTCAATGTTCCTCTCCTCCGTTTTTCCTCCCTCCTCCCTCCACTCCCCCGGCGCCCCTACCCGCGTCAGACCTGTGTGTCATGTCTATTTTGAAGCCGGTGCTAATTGCTGAACTGTCAGTGTGTATGTGCGTGCGTGCGTGTGTGTGCGTGTGTGTGTGTGTGTGTGTGTGTGTGTGTGTGTGTGTGTGTGTGTGTGTGTGTTGTGTGTGTGTGTGTGTGTGTGTGTGTGTGTGTG
>NW_014577092.1:471457-481277 GCF_000485595.1 Priapulus caudatus | reverse complement strand
ACGTGACGTAAATCTATCCCAATTCCAGCAATTCTTAAAGTGTGTTTTTTTAAACAAAATTTTGTTTCATAAAAGAGAGACAAAGACTGACAAAGACAAAGACAAGACAAGATCAAGACAAGACAAGATAAAGACAAAAAGTTCAAAAAACTCTGTTTTCAACTGAGTCAGGAAACTTTTTTTTTTAACTGAGAATTTTTTTTTTTAAACAAAATTTTTTTGTTTTAATTAAATTGTCAGGGGCGTGTACAGGGGGGTTCAGGGGGTCCGGACCCCCCTGCTCGCGCAGAAAACGCATCTAAGGAGGTCTAATTTCAAAATTTTTCTTGGGGGAGGGCCCCCCAAACCTCCCCTTCGCGTGCTGCCAAGTTTGGGTTACGGTTAGACCCCCCCCCCCCTGGTACAAATCCTGTACACGCCCCTGATTGTATTGACATTGTAATCACATCTTGCTGCTATTTCATTGTGAAAAGGTCCAAAAAATTATGATCACGACCCACCCAGAAAAAATCCTGGATACACCCCTGGAAGGGGTAGAGAGATAGCGGGAGAGAGAGCGGTGTGTGTGTGTACGAGAGAGAGAGAAAAAGAGAGTGAGCGATAGAGAGAGAGAGCGGTGTGTGTTAGAGAGAGATAGAGCGCGCAGCAAGGCAGAGAGAGAGAGAGAGTATTCTGCCGGTCTTTGTGAGAGCGCGCGCGGCCAATGTGTAGATGTCGGTTTCCTTATTATTGAATTTGCTGCGAGCGCGCGCGCGCACATAGTCGGCTGATGATGATACGTGGCTAGCTAGCTAGCTAGCGCTGTAGAATGAATGATGGAACGATGTGAAACGTGCTGAACACGTACGTAGTACAGTGCAAACATCACCGCTTCAGTCTCCTTCCTATACGTGATAATACGTTGATGTGTCAGATAATGCATTTATTGCGCGATATTTCGCCTACTCCCATTTACCCCTACTCTCAGAATCGGCAATATTCTCATTTCGCCTACTCCCATTTCCGACTATATACGATATGTCTCATTTGATAGGACTATGACTGAATAATTCCCTTTTATCGTAGTGGCCCGTACTGATCAATGTTCCTATACTGATAGTGCCCCTTATACTGAAATGCCCCCCACATTTTATGACTATATACTGATAATGCCACACGGTTCGAGCGTCTTCGTTTTTAATGCCTTATACTTCGAGAGTATGCCGCTTATACAGTCAACATGCTGGTCTCTTACATTCATAAGGCGCCCGCCTCTCGCTAAAGGACTGTGGCGCGTGCTACTGGGGCGACGTCGCGCATAGATCTAGAGCGAATTGAGGGCGTCGCTCGCGAGCCCCCGCGTAAACAAGGCGCGCGTGTCATATACTAAATGAATAGGAAAGACGTCGTGTACTACGGAATGTGTATATACGGATTCTCGATGCCCCATGTTTTGTTGCATCTGCGTTCACGTTGCATCTGCGTCACGTACAACCTGCGTATACAGTCCGCGTAAACGTTGTCAACGTGCGACTGTATGGCGGGCGAATACAGCTGAAAGTGTACGGAATGAAAGTGTACTAATGGTATCATGTACTATGTTATATGGTATACATGTATATGTATATTTACTATGATATATTATTATCATTAGTTGTATATATATATATATATAATAATATATATATAAATATCATATAATGCCCACATGCCTCCGTCGTCTTTCAAGCAAGCGTATGATTCGACTCCAACCATTTATTAGTAATAAGCGCATTAGCGGAGCGCGCAGCCTAGCTGCACACACACGCACGCACATACGAGAGATGATCGATTTTGCATGCACTGCTACATCAGGCGCGGTGGATGTTGTTGTGCGATCGCTGATGAAGGAGCTATTGGATTTTTCAGGTGCGCGGACAGTGCGGAGCGCTGCGCGGCTAATTGAGCGGAGGGGGAGCGCTTTACGTGGCGATGGGGCCGCCGAGTGAAACAACAAAGTGAGCAGATCGCGTGGCGCGCTGACGCGCACGTGACGAGTTAACTCGGTACACGTTGCCGCTGCAGCTTCGCCGGGGGAGGCTGTGGTTTGGCAGCGGAGCGCGCATGATGTGGAGGGAGGGAGCGAGGACGGACGCGCACACACGCGCACGCACAAATATTACGCGGCGCCGCGCACGGGCACGCACGCACGCACCCACACACACACACACACACACGCACGCACACGCAACTCCCGCGCGACGAACGTACACACGCCTCGTATATTCACTTCTTAATCGAGGAATTCTTTTTTCCTCGGTAGGTCTTAAAAAAATTTCTTGGGGCCTTAAAAAGGGAAAAAAGGGAATGCATAATCTGTGCCCCCTCTCCACCCCCCCCTCTCTCTCTCTCTCTCATCTCTCTCTCTCGCCTTCCCCTTCTCTCGCGGACGTCTCCCTCTCCCCTCCTGTCAACCTTCATTGTTGCGAAATTGGTTACTATTCCACCGCTGTCATTTTTGCCGCAAACTTCATGCAAGCACGGCGGATGCCATATTAGTTGTATAGCTCCAGGAATGATCTTATGCGCTCCTTCGCCCGTAATTTCTCGTCTGCTGCGCCGAGGCATGCCGATCAGAAATAGCATAGAGAGACGAGATGCTGGTCTCAGTCTACTCATGCGGAGTTTCACGCACCAAACCCTGTGGCCAGCAGTATAGGTTACGCTTAGTACCAAGGGGCACGAGAATCTTACCGATGCGAACCCGCACTTACCTCCGGCAGCCGTGATTGCCCCCCCCCCCAGCATCAAGCGCAGGCCCTCCCCTCCCCACGCAGGACTCCCTACCCTCGTCAATGCAGGCTCCCTCCCCTCCCCACACAGGCTCCCTCCCCTCCCCATGCAGCGCTCCCAGCTTAGAGAGAGTGGTAGTTGACTAATCGCTGACGTGGCGCATGTTAACAAGTTCCCACGTGGCGACCGCAGGTTGGATCACCGATCTGATTGGCCTGCGACGGTACGGATTTGTCTGGCGATCTAGAGAAGGGGTGGTGGGGTCATGCATTACATGTCGACATGCCAAAGGCGAGAGATGCGCGTTGAGAGAGGAGAAAGAAAGACTGAGCGCGAAAAGAGAGGGAGAGAGAGAGAGAGAGAGAGGAGGAATTGTGGAGCGAGTGAAAGTACGTGTTCTCTCTCTCTCTCTCTCCTCTCTCTCTCTCTCTCTCTCTCTGCTCTCTGCTCGCTCTCTCCTCTCTGCTCGTCTCTCTCATCTCTTCTCTCTCTCTCCTCTCTCTTTCTCTCTCTCTCGCTCTCTCTCTCTCTCTTTAATCTCTCTCTCTCTCTATATATAAGTAATTATATTATTATATATAATGAATATGTACGTGCTTGCATGAGTGCTGGCGGAGTGTGCATTGTCGTGGCGTGCGTGCCCCCGTGTGTGCGGTGCGTGGCGGCCGGGCGCGCGTGCGTGTCTCACGACTCGTCACCGCAGTAGTAAGACTGACGCCGCGCGATGCTGATTGGACGCCGGCTGCGCTGTTAGTGTCTCGGCGTAATGAGTTCGATGATTGCCGCACACGCAGCCTCCTGCCTCCCTACCCGCTGCCGTGGGGACGAACCGCGCCTGTGTGCCTGCCATTTGCAAGCGCGCTTCACATAACGTGGGGCCGGCGCTGATGGCAAGCGTACGTAGCGTCTATTAGCTAGCGACGCTGTTAAGACAGCGCAGCAGCAGCCGCAGCAGCAGCAGCAGCAGTAAGCGCAGCTCTTACATGCGGGCGCGAGGCTCCCAGATGAGGTGCAGCGCATCGTAGTGGGCGCCTAGTGAGTCTACATCCCGGCTGATAGAATCGACGCATGGGGAAAGAGCTATACTGGCTTGGTTTTAATCGTTTACGGTCTAGCCTTGTATAGAATCTACGACAGAGAGAGTCGAGATGTAATACATAAGAGGCTAGGTAATGTTCCAATGCTCAAGCCTTGTATAGATCTACGATTAGAGTGAGATCATAAAGCGTAGGGTAATGTCTATGGTCAAGCCTCGGTAATAGAGTCTACGGATAGTACAGAGGATGCACACCTAGCGTAGGGTAATGTCTATGGTCAAGCCTGTATAGAGTCTTACGATAAAAGGTCTCAGTTACATAATGACTAGGTAATGTTTACCGTCAAGCCTTGTGTAGAATCTACGATAGGTAGAGTATACATCACGTGACCGTGCGCTCGAGTAATGTCTATATGGTCAAGCCTTGTATAGAATCTACGATAGTTGTAGCAGCTATACATAACGCTTAGGGGTAAATGTTGGCGGTCAAGCCTTGTTAGACGTCTACGATAGGTAGAGTTACAGAGTTACAGTACATGGCCTTAGAGTAATGTCTCATATGTACAAGCTTTTATCCACGAATGATATATTATAGCCGCGATGGCGACCAACAGCCGGGATATATCACCTACGAATAGTATGTATTCCTACTAACAGGGATATATAGACCTGTACTACAGCAGGCGATCTAAAGCCTACCATTCAGATAGGTACGACTTACTAAAGTGCATTTTATATTAATAGAAATATAATATATATATATATATAATAGCCGTGGATGGATATGTGCCTAAGATAGGATATGTAGCCTACTAAAGGATAATATATATACTATATATACCTCATATATAAATCCATATATTACCCACGAAGATATATAACATACGATCGAGTAGGATTGCGTATTACGTCAGCGTTAGCTGGCCTTCACGTTAGGCCAAAGTATGCAGCTACTGCGATCGCGTAGGATTCGTTAGGGCTCTAGCCGGCCCTATGTCATATGTCAGCGTTATGAGCTCTCTCTCTCGCTGTGTGTGTGGGAGGAGTGCCCCAATCTGGAGGATGTGGGTGTGTGTGTCGTGCGTGTGCGGGTGCGTGTGCCGTAGTGCGGTGTAGCGTCGCGCTGGCGGGTGCGCGTGCTGCGTGCGTCGTGGCTGGCGCTGCGTTGTTGTGCGTGTGTGCTTGTGGTGTGTCTGCATATCTCTCTCTCTCTCTTCTCGCTCTCTCTCTCTCTCTTTCTCTCTCTCTCTCTTTCGCGTTTTCTAATCCAACTACGATAGGTTCAGCCTATTTCTCATGTGGGGAGATAACAGGTTGCTCTGCCGGCCTAATCCGGCAGTGTTTCCTACTCGTATCACGTGAAACGTTCCTGCTCAGTAGTAGATGTGGGTTACACCCTCCCGGCTGAAATTCCTGCATGTTAGTAGAGAGCATGGTGACATCGCCCCTCCTCCTCCACGCTGTGCTGCTGCTGTTCTGTGCTGCTGCTGCTGTTGTTGCTGCTTGTGCCTTGCTCAGCAGCTGACTATACTGCTGCTGCCTGCTGCTGCTATACTACTACTACTGCTGCTGCTATGCTGCTGTGCTGCTCCCTCTCCTACTCTGCTGCTGGCTGCTCTGCTGCGTGCTGTTGCTCCTGTCTGCTACTACCTCTACTCACTACTATCTACTACCTAAACTACTACTTACTTCGTTACTACTACTACTACTTGCTGCTGCATACTGCTACTGCTGCTGCTACTTGCTTGCTGCTACTGCCTAGCTGCTGCTGTTGCCTGTTGATGAATCGGGCTCCGGCTGACTTATTACGACGCTATATATATACGCACAGATGCTAGATCCGCTCATAGATTTTCTGCGATCCTGCCATACCGCAAATATAAACTATATATATGATATAATCGTACAATACTATATACCACAGCCGGGCCAAACGGTGTATAGTGCCACGTCGCGCGAGGATCGATTTAATTATAGTGGCCCCTTGTCAGCAGCGGAATCCACGCTCAGCGGTTATATAGGTTAGAATCCTAATCAAGGCCCAAATATATAGCCCGACCATTATAATAGTCAGCTACTTCTACATCTGCGAGTGGATGATCGCTCGCTTTACATATAGCTTTTACGGTTGCCTTAGCTGCCGGTCGTATATACAAGCTGCCGCCGCGCTTATCGCGAAGTGACATGCACTACGTACGCTTTGCTCGTGACTAATGGTTATGCAGCGCCCGCAAGAAGCTCGCCCGACTCGACGAGCGCTGGTATCCGAAAGCGACCGCATCGTACATCACACGGCCTCCGAAATCAACTATTACACGCCGCCCCGCCATGAGTAATAGCGACTGCCCAGAGCTAGCTGCCTTCACTCGGCACTGCTCGCTGCTAGATCTAACACCTCTCAGCTAGAAAGATGTAGCAACTCTATCTCTCTCTCGTCTCTCTCTCTCTCTCTCTCTCTCTCTCTCCGTCTCTCTCTCTCTCTCTCTCCTCTCATCTCTCGATCCAAGCCTTCTCCCTCGTACTCGCCACGCGCTCCTTATCATTGTCCCGTATCTCTCGTCCCTCGCCCTCGCGCTCGCGCTCGCCTCCCCCCCCTCTTCCCTTTCCCTCTCTCTCGCTTCTCCTCTCGCACTCTCTCTCTTCCCTGTACCTCCCTCTCTTCTCTCCCCTCTTCCCTGTCTCCTTCTTCCGCGTCGCCCATCTACTGCTCCCTTTCTCTGTCTGTTCGCATATCCTCTCTCTCCCTCTATCTCTCTCGCTTGCGCTTTTCTTCCTCCTCTCTTTCCCCCCCATCACCTCTCTCTCCTCTCTCTTCTTCCTCTCTCTCTCTTCTTCTCCTCTCTCTCGCTACGCCTGATGTCCTTTCCTAACTTCTCTTTCTCTATCTGCGGCTTCTCGTCCGATCTCTCGATCCTCCTCCTGACCGCTCTCGCTCTCTCCTCTCGCTCGCCTCCTCTCCATCGCATCGCTTTCACCATCGTCTCGCTGCTCCTCTTCTCGCCTATCGTGTCTCTACCATCCCCTTGTCCCAATTTTGCCTCTTCCCTCTTTCCCCTCTTCTACGTAATCCATATCACTATCTCGATCCGCCCGCCGCTCTGTGCGTTCTCCACCTATCTGAATCCCTGTCAAACGATGGGACACCGATTTCTCTCCCCTCTCTCCTCTCTCTTATTCTCTCCCTCCTCGCCTTTGCCCCACTCCGCTATAACCCTGTCACTAAGACCGCGCAGCGGAATTATGTCGAAAGCGCGTTTATTTGCGCCTGTTCCGAGGACAATAAAAGACGGACGTAGGCGCGCGCGCAGTGGCCGCGCGCGTCACTCTCGGATACTGGCCGATTCCGCGATCCGCAAGTTAAATTGCCAGCACGCTGGTGGCGGCGTTCGGCGTGACGGTGCTGTGTGGCAGCGCGGCGGACGGCAGCGTTCGTTACTACATCCCAGCCGCACCGCTGACGTACGCCCGATTCTCTCGTCTCGCTTCGTTTCGTACGCTTGCCGTTTTTGGCCCACTGTGTGTGTAGTAAGTCGCGTGGGATAAGCGCGTTTCACGCTACGGTGCGCGCAGATTATATCACAAATGGCCCCGCCGGGTTACCTTAATACTTGTGTTGCATAATATTGAATTGTGCCGGATATACCCAAGTCGGGCAGCGCGAGGCGGAGTGCACGCTGAGTGTGTCGATGTGCAAGCGTGCAGAGCGTGCGGGACGCAGGCAGATCAGATTTTCGTATGGATTGCCCATCACGCGGGGTCCACAAACCGACTGATAGAGAGAGACAGCGAGAGCGAGCTAAGCACCGTGAGCACCGAGAGAGATGAAGCGCCGAGGCGAGGAGTAGAATAGCTAGGATGGATAAGAAACAGAGAGATAGAGACCCGAGAGAGAGGCGCATGAAGAGAGACAGAAAGCGACCGAGCGAGAGAGAGAGAGAGAGAGAGAGAAGATGAGAGACGAGCAGAGAGAAGAGAGAGAGTGAGTGAGAAGCATATAGATGAGAGAGAGAGGAGAAGAAGACAGAACGATGAAAAAAGCGAGGAGGGAGATCGGGAGAGAGGGGGGGAGATCGGGAGAGAGAGAGAGAGATGAGAGGACAGAGAAAGAGAGCGCGCGCGCGAAGGAGCATTCCCTGACGAAGCTTATAAACGATGCGCGTTACGTCGGGCCGATTGCACGCGTACATACGAGCGCGTTGCGATGCGCGTCGTGCGAGCGCGTGCCGTGCGGTGAGCGCGTGCGTGCGTCGATGCGAGACCCTATCAGGCAGCTTCTCAGTCAAACCTCAAGCGGGCCCTCGTAGTAGCCAAGCGGCGAGCATGCGCTGTCACGCGCAGTCGTACGGCTGCGTCGTGTTGATGAGCATAGATTACACTAACCGTCGGCGACGGATGACTCACCTGCGCTATACACGATCGCAGCGAGGCTCGCGCGATAGTGTTAGGTGAAGGGTTGATAGTGGTCGTGCTGTACGTATATGATTGTGTCGCTGTGTGCAGATGCCTGGGGCGACCAGTGTAAGTGCGTTCGCTCTGATGTCGTGTGAAGTGAGGTGGTGATGAGGCGAGGAGTGATGAGTGACTGATGCTTAGTGTGTGCAGCTGCGTTGTGGTCGTGCGTGCGTTGCGTGCTGGGTGCGCTGTGTGTGCTAGGGGGTGTTGTGTGAGTCTATGCGTCGTGCGTGCCGCCGCGACACAGATCGCGGTGCGTGTGGAGCCATGCTGCGGCATCGTAGAACACACACACACCACACGACACACACACGCGCCACACACGCACGCACGACGCACGCGTGTCAGTGTGCGAGGTCCCGTCGGGGGCACGCCACGCACACCCCCACATGCCCACATGCCCACGGCGTCGCGAGTGTGGGCGAGTGCACACACACCTCACTACACAGCGACTGCTACACCCGTGACCGCAGTACGTCACCTGCCGACAGATTCTGGGCTTGAGTGGTTACGAAGGGTGCTTCCTGGAGCGAAGTGTGAGTAAGTGGGAGTATCTCGAATGCTAAATGTGAGTGAATAGTTGATGATGTCAGTGAGCTTCTCGATGCGATTGAGTGTCTTGTGCCCGGCTGTCGTTATTTACGTCTGCACTCTCTCGCCCACAAAGAAACCAAATGAGTGGAGTGCCTGAGTAATGTGAGTTCCGAGTGGTCGTGAGCGTATGTAATGCGGTTTGTGTGATTTAGTGGTGTGTTGTGTGTGCTGTGTGCTGTGTGCGCACGTGCGCTGATGCGTGTGGGTAGATGTATGATAAGTACAAGTGGTGCGTGCGTGTGATGTGTGAGTTGCTGTGCGTGTCGTGTGCTGTCCGGTCAGTCCGTCGTGTGCGTGTGCGCTGCGGCACCGCGGGAATCAAAATATATGACAAAATTGATAATATGTCAAAAAATTCGGATGCGGGTGCTATCGAGTGCGTCGTGCGTTCGTGTGCTGTGCGTGTGGTCATGCGGTGTCGTCTGAGGCCCGCGAGTCAGAGCAATTGTGGTACGTGTGGGGTGTCGCGCAAATGAGATATGTGATTAACAGTATCAGTGTGTGAAAGTGAAAAGACAGCAAGTGCGCAGGGAGTCAGCCAGCCGGCCCACCAGCGAGTGCGCGCTTGGTGTGTGTTGTGTGAGTGCTGTGAGTGTGAGTGTGTGTTGAGCAGCAGTTGCGAGTGAGTGAGTCGCGTGATTGACGGAGTGGTGATGTGAGCGTTCCAGCGGAGCCGCAGCGAGCGCGCCGAACTCGCTCGTAACTACATCTCAATCTGCGGAGTATGCCATCTCCGGGATGCCCTCTGGTCTTAGTTATGAGCTGAACTAGTCGAGACACTCATACAGCCTTTCTTGAAAGGCAAGCAGTGTGGGAGTGAGAGCGTGAACAAAAGACGGACGTCGAGAGAACAGTGACCGTGAGTAATGAGTGATCCCCTGAGTGACCGCTGAAGCTGAATAGAAGCTCATCTGACTGGTGAGTGGGTGAATCCGTGATCGTTGTGATCGTGACTTAGTTCGTCAGTCCGACATATTCTCTGGTCTG
>NW_014577092.1:462395-471432 GCF_000485595.1 Priapulus caudatus | reverse complement strand
TGCGTCCGCGCAGTGCGCGTCTGCTGCGTGCCGCGGCGGTGGCCAACGTTTGGCTGTGCGTGTGTGCGTGTGTGTGGTGTGTGTGTGTGTCTGCATATCTCTCTCTCTCTCTTTCTCGCTCTCTCTCTCTCTCTTCTCTCTCTCTCTTCTTTTCGTTCTTTCGTAATCGGGAACGTACGATAGGGTATCCAGCCCTAAATTTCTAATGTGGGAGATAACAGGTGCTCTGCCGGCTATTGCCGGCCGGCAGTTTACCTACGTCACCGTGAACGTTTCCTGTCCAGTAGTAGGATGTGGGTTACACCCTCCTGTTGCTGCGACATCCTGCATGATAGTAGAGAGCATGGTGACCATCGCCCTCCTCCTCCACGCTGCCTGCTGTGCTGCTGTTCTGCTTGGCTGCTTGTTGCTGCTGCTGCTGCTGTGCTTCTCTACTGCTTGCTGCTGCTGCTTTTGCTTCCTACTACTTTTACTACTACTGCTGCTGCCTGCTGCTGCTGCTGGCTACCTAACTACTACTAACTGCTGCTGCTGCTTGCTGCTGCCTGCTGCTTGCCTGTTGCTTGCTGTTGCTTACTACTTACTACTAACTACTACTACTACTACTTACTACTACTACTACTAGCTACTACTACTACTACTGCTGCTGCTGCTACTGCTACTGCTGCTGCTACTGCCTGCTGCTACTGCTGCTCTGCTGCTGTTGAGCTGTTTGATGAATCGGCTCGGCCTGATTAATATTACGACGCTATATATATACGTCACAGATGCTAGATCCGCTCATAGATTTCTGCGATCCTGCATACCGCAAATATATAATATATAATATATATATATATATACATACATATATACCACAGCCTGGGCAAAGCGAGTGTATAGTGCACGTCTCGCCGAGGGATCGGTATAATTTATTGAGTAAGGTTAATCCACGCGGTATATATAGTTAGAATTAATATATAGGCCAGACCATATAGATAGTCCGAGCGTACTCTACATGCGAGTGGATTGAATCTCTCGCGTTTACATATAGCTTTTACGGTTCCTATAGCTGCCGGTCGTATATACAAGCCTGCCGCCGCGCTTATCAGCGTAAGTGACATGCACTAGGTAAGCTTTGCTCTGTGACTAATGGCGTTTATGCAGCGGCGCAGAAGCTCGCGCGACTCGACGAGCGCTGGTATCCGCAAAGCGACCGCATGCGTACATCACACGGCTCCGAAAATAAACTTAGTCACGCCGCGGCGCGATGAGTAAATAGCGAGCGTGCCCAGAGCTAGCTGCCTTCACTCGGCCACTGCTCGCTGCTAGATCTAACACTCGCGCTAAGATGCTAGCACTCTATCTCTCTCTCTCTCTCTCTCTCTCTCTCTCTCTTCTCTTCTCTCCTCTCCTCTCTCTCTCTCCTCTCTCCCTCTCTCGCTCACGCTCTTCCCTTTCTCTGTCCCTATCTCTCGCCCTCGCCTCGCGCTCGCGCTCGCCTCTTCCCTTTCCCTCTCTCTCGCTTTCTCGCTCTCGCACTCTCTCTCTTCCCTGTATCTCTCCCCTCTCTTCTCTCCCCTCTCTCCCTGTCTCCTTCTTTCGCGTCCACTCTCTCCCTTTCTCTGTCTGTTTCGCTTCCTCTCTCTCCTACTCTATCTCTCTCGCTTGCGCTCTCCCCCCCCCCCCTCTCTCTCTCTCTCTCTCTGTCTTTCTCTCTCTCTCTTTCTTTCTTTCCCCCTCTCTCTCGCTCGCTCTGATTCTTTCCTCTTCTCTCTTTCTCTATCTGCCTTCTCGTCCGATCTCTCGATCGCTCTCTGACGCTCTCGCTCTCTCTCTCTCTCTCGCTCTCTCCCCATCGGCATCGCTTTCACCATCTGTCTCGCTGCTCCTCTTTCTCTGCCTATCTGTCTCTACCTTCCCCTTGTCCCAATTTTGCCTCTTCCTCTTTCCCTCTCTTCTACGTATCCATATCTATCTATCTCGATCGCGCGCGCTCTTTCGTTCTCCCCTATCTGCCTGTCACGTGTACACGCCATTTCTCTCCCCTCTCTCCCTCTCTTATTCTCTCCCTCTCGCTTTGCCCCTACTCCGCATCCCCTTCCACTGCCCGCAGGCGGAATTTATGTCGAAATGCGCGTTTATTTGCGCCTGTTCCGAGGGACAATAAAAGACGGTGACGTAGGCGGCGCGCGATTGGCCGCCGCGCGGTCACGTGTCGGATACTGCGCCGATTTCCGCATCAGCAATGTAAATTGCAGCACGCTGGCTGGCGGTCGGCGTTAGACGGTGTGTGGCAGCGCGGCGCGACGGAGCTGTTGTTACTGACATCGCCAGCGCACCGTGAGTACGCGCCGATTTCTTCTCGTCTCGCTACGTTCGTACGCTGCGTGTTTTTGTGCGCCACTGTTGTGTGTAGTAAGTACTGTAGGTGGATAAGCGCGGTTTCACGTACGGTGCCGCGGCAGATTTGCGCGCGGTTGACCGTAATATTGTGTTGCATAATATTGAATTGTGCCCGGGACGTACCAAGTCGGCGCGAGGCGGAGGGGTGACCGCTGATGTGTTGATGTGCAAGCGTGTCAGAGGTGCGGGGACGGCAGGCAGATTTCGGTATGGATTTGTCCACAAACGAGGATAGAGAGAGACAGCGAGAGCGAGCGTGAGCACACGAGAGAGATGAAGCGGGATAGCGAGAGATAGAGATAGCTAAGATGGATAGAGAAAGAGAGATAGAGAGCGAGAGAGAGCAAGAGAGAGACAGAGCGAGAGAGAGAGAGAGAGAGAGAGAGAGAGAGAGAGAGAGAGAGAGAGAGAGAGAGATCGCACATCACACGTGCACGCACACACGCACGCGCGCACATAGTTATGCGCGGGGACTTGTTTCTCGATTCCCGTTTGTAAATAAAGCCGCCAGGTAAATATTATTGTAACAAATTCCATTCAGTTACTAGCCCCGACTGCCGTGTCGGCAAATCGTTAGTCTCTCACTCTTTCTCCCCTCTCCGCTTTCCCAACGATTCTAGCGGCGATACTACTATATACTCCACGCTCATGCACTTATTCGCCTAGGACGCTATTTTGCTCTGCAATAATAACCAAGTCATTATAATTTTGACCTTTCAAAGCCATCAAATCAGATTATATGCGAGTAATATCAGCGCGAGCGGCAAAATCGATACTGCGTATTTTCTGCAGCACGGAAAAATGCGCGCTGTGCTCGCGTGCGTACGTACATACGGGACCTAACATGAAGCAGCGCTGTACGCGGCTGCGGCATACTCGCGTAGTACTGACGTGGTACTAAAGTAGTATTGGCACAATACCGGCACTACTAATGTAGTACTTGCGTATTACTGAGGTGGTACTAAAGTAATGCATTCGGCGCTACTTATGTGGTACTCGTGTGACGCTGACGTGGTACTAAATTAGTATTGACGCAATACCGGCGCACTAACAATGTAGTACTGGCGTGATACTGTCATGGTACTAACCTAGCACTGACGTAATACCGGAATAGTATTAATGTGACACTCGTGTAATACTGGCGTAGTGCGAGCACAAATACAATGGCGTAGCAAAACTGGCGTATTACCAGTGTATAGTACTGGAGTAATATTGGCTTGGCACTGAGTTAGTAGTACACTCGCCACGATATATACGATATATATCTTGATGTGGATATTTAGTGCAGTGACGAAATCGACATTTAGTATTTACATATTATTTACATTTTGCATGCGTAGATCTGGCGTGATATCAGCGAGCATGCAGCCACGATGTTGATGGTCGCGTAGTGTTGTGGTACTACTGGTCTGATAGCGTAGTGCGGGAGTAATGCTCACAGAATGCGATCATTGCATCAGTTTAGAATTTAATTACGAATCAAAAATCAAGGATATCGCTTGCGTGTCATGGCGTTAAAACGAATCGTTTTTACCGGGCATTCGTTCGACTTCGTAAAATGTTCTGAATTGCTCGCAAATTCCCCCGTAGCTTTTAAATTCGGTAAGCTTTTTGAGAAGGCAGAACAGTGCCCGCTATGCTGCTCATAATCCCCCCGAATCGGGAAATATCATCGGGCAGAGAACCAATCGAATGTTACTAACAGCACGTCAATCACGGTCAATATTAACATCAACCGCGCCGAAGAAACTCCGTGAATTTTCGGCAAAGATCGGCCGTGGCGAGATAAGATGCGTGCCGAGAGCGTACTGCGACCTTCGCTAGAGAGCAAGTGTGTTGGGTAGGGTCAGTAGCCCCTGCCACGTTAGACGCACCGCGACTTCTTATCTTCTCTAACTAATAACTCGTTGAGTGATGATTGATGACAAAAGCCCGGTAGGTAGGTAGGTTTGTAGGTAGCTATAGGTAAAGAGCTATAGCTCATAGCGCGTATGTTCACTGCGTTCGTTCGTTGCGGGGTATGTACATGTGCCCACACTGTACTACTAGTTATAGACGCAAGTTGATTGAACAAAGCCATTCTATACTATCTAACCAGGCCACTAACATGGAGGCATTCAGACATACCAGGGATAATAAAATATTAGGGCAAGGCTTGGCTATTATAAACAATTTCTAGATAGAACGAGGTAGATAACCTTAGGTATAACAAAGGATTGTGTGTACACGTCTGATGAATGATATAGTATTAGTGCTTTACCATTTACGATAACAAAATATCGATGAGAAATTTTGATATAATTGGCGATTACTGATAATTTTAGAAACAAGCAACTATTGTTACTTAGCACTGTTACATAGCTTTCTCTGTCTAGCATAAGGGTAGCGTTACAGAATAAAAAAACCAGTACGATAACCAAATCTGCGGGAGCCAAGAAGGGGAAAACGATCATGTAGATTTAAATTATGAATCCTGTAGAGGTAATATCGTAATATGAATAACTGTGGACGAGATGAATACGAGCTGTTTGTGATGTAATACATCGTACGTCAGTACATCAGTACGACGTACAGTCATGTACGTCGTCATGCGTTTTCGTGAAGAACGCTGACGGCATGTCAGGTGACGTTATTATGAATTATGCGTTTATGTGCAATTTCGATTCATCACTGATGAGTTGCTGCTGCGTTATGCTCGTGCTGTGAAGACACGACTATAACGCTGGAGTCTTTGCGTGATCACGTGAAACCGCGTTCGAAATGGAACGAAGGTTTATGTAACGATGACCGTGGCGTGAGACGATTCTTGACAACGCACACGCGTACAGACATTACTTCTATAGTGGAAACGAGCAGACACGTCGCTATGGAGTTCATAGGCATTTTAATGCAAAGTGGCGCCGTTGTTCACGTGCCTGTAAGGCGTGATGCTGTCTGTGTTTGTCTGTGAAACTAACGTAACCTATAATTTATATAGGCGTTTCGGGAAAGCGACCACGAACCCCTCGTGCGTTCGTTGGCATTTGTTTTCGAGGACGAAGAACCGATCCAGATGCTCTAATGTAACGAGAACAATACGACGATAACGCTGCGCCAACATTTACGTACCTTTGTCGATGCTACACGAACTCCCTTTACTGCTTATAGCACGGAGCCGTAAAATATAGAATTTACTCTAAGCCTCGCGTGCGCGGGAAGTGTGTGCAGTATACGAGATGCACCCTCGCTACGCCGCCGGCATTCTCGAATGGTGCCATTCGGCTATCGAAGTTAATTTCACGAGCAGAGGACTCTGGTGGCGAACCTCTCATGGATGCTGCTGAACATGCATTCTCGAATCTGGGCCGCGAGACACAAATGAGAGATGCCTCGCGAGTCGCGGGGTGACGACCGACAACGAATATTATATAGTGACACGAAGGACGAATAGCATCTTCCTCTGACCTCAGCTGCAGTACCACTATGCCGTAGCCGGGCTGAATCGCCTGCTTAGTGAAAAATCTTGGCCGCGCGGTAACTGGAAACGGCGGTTAATTGGATGCTAGCGTTTGTACCTAGGAGTTCCTTGTGTCAAGCACGGACGATTGCAACTAAACTGCTGCTTTGTAAAAATCGCTCTGTTATACGCACACGCATGAACGTACGTACGCACACGCACTCAAGCACGTGCGCACACACAAGCACGCACGTACGCACACGCGCGCCACACAATGCGCACACACCACACACGCGCACGCACGCAACACACACGCGCCACACATATAAAATAAATTATATAAATTTATATTATATATATATATATATATATATAATTATATATATATATATATATATATATAATTATATATAGAATGAAGAGAGGGGGAGTAAGAGACAGTATAGTCTGTATGTAGATGCTGTGCAGAACCTGACATGCACGTACACGGCAGTAATTACGACAAATATGTTGCCGTAGCGATTATGTGTTCTGTGGGGTGTTTTCTACTCGAACCGACTCGCCGTCTCTGACAGCTGTCGATGTCCGCCCGTGCTGCTTAAGGAGGCGTGACGCATGTCTATGTAAATATATATATATATATATATATATATATATAGATCTATCAGAATAATTTAAGAATAACTAGATACGATATACGATCACATCTCATTGCATCATGTAGCCGCGCGCCAGATCAGTTTCTGAACGTCAAATCTCGAGCGGCGCGTGGATACCACGAATCACGGATACCGCGTGGATGCCCTCTGTTTATCTCTCTCTCTCTCTCTCTCTCTCTCTCTCTCTCTTCTCTCTCTCTCTCTCTTTTCTATCTCTCTCTCTCTCTCTCTCTCTCCTCTTGTCTCTGTCTCTGTCTGTGCTGTCTGTCTTGTCTATCTTGTCTGTCTGTCTGTCTGTCTGTCTGTCTGTCTGTCTCAGTGTCTGTCTGTCTGTCTGTCTGTCTGTCTGTCTGTCTGTCTGTCTGTCTGTCTGTCTCAGTGTCTGTTCTGTCCTGCCTGCCTGCTGCCTCCTGCCTGCCTGCTGCCTGCTTACCAGCCTGCCTTCCTGTTTGTCTGTGTCTGCTTGTCTATCTGCCGCGCGTGCGCCCTCTCTATTTCTTAACGACTAGGGAGACGTAGATAACAGCCGTGTATGAGGAGCGGGAAACCAGGCCTAACCGCGAAATTCTCCCTGGCTTCCTTCATAATGATGTCAGGGCTTGAAATTACGAGTCCGTTAATCTGAAACTACCAGGTTTACTTGCGGCGAGTAGATTGCAGTAACAACTAGTCACGTGGACTACCTGACTTTCAGCGTCAACTTAACTAACGCAGATGGGGTCGTTGTCGTATCAGGTACTACAGATATGTACCGAGGTAGTTTTAGGTTGTTTAGTATTATGTTTATGTTTATAGGGTTAGGGTACACTTCTGTAGTACAAGTCTGGTACACTTTGTGTATACATATATGTACCTCGGGTACATATCTGTAGTACCTGATACGACAACGACCCCTTCAGCTTAACTAACCACTGCCAGTTTTTAAACGACTCGGACGAATAAAATCATAATAGAAATTATTTCTCTTTCCCGCCAGTTGTTATTATTACATTTCAATGAAATTATACCACTAGACAGACAGACAGACACAGACAGACAGACAGACAGACAGACGGACGGACGGACGGACGGACGGACGACGGACGGACGGACGGACGGGCGGCGGACGGCGGACGGACGGGCGGTCGGGCAGACAGACAGACAGACAGACAGACAGACAGACACAGAGCGGACGGACGGACGGACGGACGGACGGGCGGGCGACGCTCAGGCAGGAGGCGGGCAAGCAGACAGACAGACAGGCAGGCTGGGCAGGCAGGCAGGCAGGCAGGCAGCCAGGCAGGCAGGGCAGGCAGGCAGGCATGAAGGCAGGCAGGCAGGCAGGCGGGCGGCGGGCGATAGATAACGTACGAAACAGCGATTGGCAGAGAAAGAGAGAGGGAGAAGAAAGCTGCGAGGGAGAGAGAATGATTCGTAGTGAGTGAGGGAGAGAGATTGAAAGAGAGGAAGAGTGGGCGAGGAGAGAGATCGAGAGCGAGGGAGAGAGAGGAGAGAGAGAGAGAGAGAGAGAGAGAGAGAGAGAGAAAGGAGAGAGAGAGAGAGAGAGAGAGCGAGAGAGAGCGAGAGAGGGAGAGAGAGAAGAGAGAGAGAGAGGAGAGAGAGAGAGAGAGAGCGCCGCGAGCGAGCGAGGAAGGCATGGGTGTATGCAGGGAGGGGGGGGGGGGTCGTGAGGGGTCCCCAAAAATTTTAAAAGGTCCACATTTTTTCCAAGACTTTTTTTCGAGGGCCTTTTACAATGACATAAATGAAAAAAGATCAGGGGGCCGTTGTCAGAAACAAAATTAGTCGCAAACATTAGTTTACCATTAACTTCCACTCGTAAACCGTTGACAAAAACATCGTAAGGTTACGAAAACGAAAAATCCGTCGCAAATGCCTCATAACATTACGAGAGCTCAGACCCTCTCGTAACTTTAATATAAAGTTGAAAAATAACACATTTACACTACGAATTACAATTATAGTGATATTATATTTTAAATAATGAATAAAATGTGTGTTTTCTTGAAAAACACGTCAAAATCATTAATTATCTACCGCTAATAAAACAAACAATACATTTACAAATGGCGTATGGCATTTGTTCTCTTGTTTCTAAAGGTTTTCCACGCTTGCCGACGACTCTCGCGTCTCGCGTTACAGTGTGAGAATTTGGCTTGTTGTGCAGAATTAATTCATGACCACGTCGTTGTTTCATCAAATATTATTTATATGTTGTTAGCCATCATAATATGCATAAATTACTTGTGATGTCCAATAAATGTGTATGAATTTGAATTTGTGATTGATTCTCATCGCAATCAGCAGCCTTGTGATGAAGTCCTGTTATCGTAAGTTTCTAATAGCTGCGGATGTGTTTCTGTCAACGTAGGTCTCGCAACATTAGCATTAGTCGTAATGTTATCGTAGCATTAACTTTAGCATTAACTTTACGATGTTTCTGACAACGGGCCCCAGGTACCAGCAATGAGTCCAAAGACATTGCCAATTGCGTGACGTAAATCTATCCAATTCAGCAATTTCTGAACACTGAGCCTTTTTTTGAAACAAAATTTGT
>NW_014577092.1:453117-462370 GCF_000485595.1 Priapulus caudatus | reverse complement strand
ACTAGTTATTATCGCTGTGCGTGCAGTGGCCTAGCTGCGTACGTGCTGGTGCGTGCGAGCCCTGACTGCCAGCTTGCTGGCGTCTGTCTGTGCCCTTTCCTCATTCCTCGCGCCTCGGCTCTTTCTCTCATTTTTTCTTTCACTCTCCTATCCTCACGCTGCTCTCTCTCTCCGTCTCTCGTCTCTCCTCGCTCCGTCTCTCGTCTCTATAATATATAATAGTATATATAATATATATACTAATAAAATATATATATATAACTATATATATATATATATAATATATTATACACCACACATAAATACTATACGGATATAGCATACCGCAGTCAAATCACAAAATAAAACTAGATACGACCTGGTATGAAACACGAGCTGTGACTAGCCGAGTGAAGGGCGTTGCACCCCAGAACAGCGTGCCGAATCCTTTAGCCTTGTTATGTATACAGCGCTGTAAACTATTTTATGAGATTTTCTTGTACCTGGATAAACAAACCTCGATTTCATATACATTATCCTAATATATATATATATAATATATGTGTGTGCGCGTGTGCGCGCGTGCGTGCGGTACGTGTGCGTGCCTGTGTGCTAAGCTACAGGCGTGAAATTTATCTAGCATGAAGCAATAGATCTAGAATTTATCTAGCCCGCGTGCGCGATGTAAGTGTTTTGAGTATACGCAATCCACCGCTCCTAACGCGCCGCATATCTCCGAATATGGCCCATTGCGGGCTATCGAAGTTTAAGTTATTCACCGAGCAGCATGACTCTGTGGCGACACTCATCATGGATGCTGGCTGAACAGGTCATTCTCGAATCTGGCCGCGAGACACCAACACTGACAAGAATCCTCGCGCAGTCGCTGGTGACGACCGACAACGAAATATTCACTCATAGTCGACACGAACGACGCCTAATAGCAATCTTCTCCTGAACCTCCAGCCTGCGATACCAAGCTATGCCCGACCGGCTATGAATCGTCCCTGCTAGGAAAAATCTATGCCGCGCGCGGTGTAACTGACAATCGGCGGTTAAAAAAAAACGTTTGAGCAGACGTTTTGTACCTATGCAGTTCCTGTGTCAAGCCACGACGATTCAACTAAATCTGCTGCTTGTGACAATCATTTTCTTAGCTGTTATAGCGCCACACGCATCGAATCTATACTATACGGCACGCACTCTAAAGCACCGTGCGCACACCACAAGGCCCACCGCGTCACAGTTACGTCACCACCGCGCACACATGCGCACACACCAACACACACCACGCGACACACACCACGCCACACACATAACACACAAATAATAATAGTAAAATTATTAAATTTAATATATATATAATTATTATTATATAGATAATAATATAATATATATAATATATATAAATATATAATGGTATAAGAATAAAGAGAGGGGGAGGTAAGAGACAGTATATGTCTAGTATGTAATTCGTGTCGCAGAACCTGACATGCACGTACACGGCAAGAAATTACGAAAAATATTCCGTAGCGAGTATGTGTTCGGGGTGTTTTCTACTCGAGCCGATGACTCGCCGTCTCTGACAAGCTTGTCCATGTCCGCCGTGCTGCTAAAGTGACGGCGGCCATTTCTATGTAAATAATATATATAATAAATATATATATATATATATATTATAATCTATACAGAATCCCATTAAATCAACTAAGATACATATACCGAGTCAACACTCGATTGCTATCAATGTACCCGGCGCGTCGCAGAATCACGTTCTAACGTCAAATCTCGAGCCGCTCGTGAATACCTACGAATCCAACGGAAACTGCTGATGCCCTCTGTTTATCTCTCCTCTCATCGTCCTCTCTCTCCGCACATCTCTCTCTGCCCTCTCTCTCGTCTCGTCTTTTTCTCCCCTTCTATCTCCTCTCTCTCTCTCTTCTGTCTGTCTCGTCGTCCTTCTGTCTATCCTATCTGTCTGTCCTGTCTCTCTGTCTGTCTTGTCTGTCTCATTCTTTGCGTCCTTCCGTGTCTGTCTTCTGGTCGTCTCATGTCTGTCTGTCCTGCCTGCCTGCCTGCCTGGCGCTGCCTGCCTGCCTCCCGTACGTCACCTGGCCTTCCTGTTGTCTGGCGTCTTTCTAAATCTGCCCGCGTGGCGCCCTTCCTATTCTAAACGACGAGGAGACGATAAGATAATACACCCAGTTATAGGAGCGGGAAACAGGCCTACTACTACCGCGAGAAATTCTCCCTGGCTTCCTTCAGTAATGATGTCAAGGGCTTGAAATTACGAGTCCCGTTAACCTGAACTGACCGAGGTTACTTGCGGGCAGAGAGATTTGTCAATAACAACCTAGTCACTGACGTAACCGACGTTTCAGCGTCGAACTTACACTAACGCAGATGGGTCGTTGTCACGTATCAAGGTACACAGATATTAACCAGGTATTTTTTTAGGTTGATTTAGTTATCTAGTTTATGTTAGGTAGGTAGTGTGACACTTGCTGTGAAGTACAAGTCTGGTACACCTTGTGTATACATATAGTACCCGCGGTCGGGTAGCATATCGAGTCCTGATACTACAATCTGACCCCGTTCAGCTTAACTAAACCCGACTGCCGAGTTTTAAACGACTCGGACGAATAAAAAAACATATAAAATCAATTTCCTCTTTCCGGGACCAAGTGTTACTGATACATTTCGAAATGAATTATACCACAGACAATCAGACAGACACAGACAGAGCAGACAGACAGGACGAGACGACGGACGGACGGCACGACGAGGACGAACGACCACACGAGAGCGACGGACGCGACGGCGGAGCGCGCGACGGGGGCGGTGAGGACGGACGCATAAAAGAGAGACAAAGACTGACAAAGACAAAGACAAGACAAGATCAAGACAAGACAAGATAAAGACAAAAAGTTCAAAAAACTGTTTTCAACCGAGTCTAAACATAAATTTTTTTTTGAAACATATTTTTTTTGTTTTAATTAAATTGTCAGGGGCGTGTACACGGGGGGGTTCAGGGGGTCCGGACCCCCCTGCTCGCGCAGAAAACGCATCTAAGGAGGTCTAATTTCAAAATTTTTCTTGGGGGAGGGCCCCCCAAACCTCCCCTTCGCGTGCTGCCAAGTTTGGGTTACGGTTAGACCCCCCCCCTGGTACAAATCCTGTACACGCCCCTGATTGTATTGACATTGTAATCACATCTTGCTGCTATTTCATTGTGAAAAGGTCCAAAAAATTATGATCACGACCCACCCAGAAAAAATCCTGGATACACCCCTGGAAGGGGTAGAGAGATAGCGGGAGAGAGAGCGGTGTGTGTGTGTACGAGAGAGAGAGAAAAAGAGAGTGAGCGATAGAGAGAGAGAGCGGTGTGTGTTAGAGAGAGATAGAGCGCGCAGCAAGGCAGAGAGAGAGAGAGAGTATTCTGCCGGTCTTTGTGAGAGCGCGCGCGGCCAATGTGTAGATGTCGGTTTCCTTATTATTGAATTTGCTGCGAGCGCGCGCGCGCGCACATAGTCGGCTGATGATGATACGTGGCTAGCTAGCTAGCTAGCGCTGTAGAATGAATGATGGAACGATGTGAAACGTGCTGAACACGTACGTAGTACAGTGCAAACATCACCGCTTCAGTCTCCTTCCTATACGTGATAATACGTTGATGTGTCAGATAATGCATTTATTGCGCGATATTTCGCCTACTCCCATTTACCCCTACTCTCAGAATCGGCAATATTCCCATTTCGCCTACTCTCGACTATATACGATATTGTCTCATTTTGATAGTGACTATGTACTGATAATGCCCTTTTATCGTAGTGGCCCGATACTGATAATGTTCCTATACGATAGTGACCCTATACTGATAATGCCCCCCACATGATAGTGACTATATACTGATAATGCCACCACGTGTTCGAGCGTCTTCGTTGTAATGCCTTTACTTGAGAGTATGCCGCTATACAGTCAACCTGCTGGTGTCTCTACATGATAATGCCGCCGCTCTCGTAAAGGGACTGTGGCGCGTGTGGGGGCGACGTCGCGCATAGATCTAGAGCGAATGAGGGCGTGCTCGCGAGCCCACCGCGTAACAAGGCGCGCGTGTCATTATACTAAATGAAATAGGAAAGACGTCGTGTTACTACGGAATGTGTATATACGGATTCTCGTGCCCCATGTTTTGTTGCAATCTGCGTCACGTGCAATCTGCGTCACGTACAACCTGCGTCATACAGCGTAACGTTGTCAACGTGCGACGTTGTCGGGCGAATACAGTGAAAGTGTACGGAATGAAAGTGTTACATAATGTATATGTATATGTATATGTATATGTATATGTATATGTATATATATATATATATATATATATTATATGTATATATATATATATATATATATATATATATATATATATATATATGCACTGCTCCGTGTCTTTTCAAGCAAGCGTATGATCGTATCCAACCCATTTATTAGTATAAGCGCATGGGAGCGCGCATGCGCTAGCTGCACACACACGCACGCACATACGAGAGATGATCCGATTTTGTGCACTGTACATCAGCGCGGCTGGATGTTGGTTGTTCGACGCTGATGAAGGGCTATTTATTTTCAGTGCGCGGACAGTGCGAGCGGTGCGCGGCTTAAATTGAGCGGATGTGGGAGCCGTTTACGTGGCGATGGGGCCGCGAGTGAAACAACAAAGCTAGCAGACGCTGGCGCGCTGACGCGCACCGTTAACGGGTTAACTCGGTTACAGTTGCCGGCTGCGGTCGGTGGGAGGCTGGAGGTTGCACGGCGGAGCGCGCTGGATGTGTGAGGGAGGAGGAGGACGGCGCGCACACACGCGCACGCACAAATATACGCGCGCGCGCACGCACGCACGCACGCACACACACACACACACACACACGCACGCACACGCACGCGCGCGCACGAACGTACACACGCATCGTATATCACTTCTTATCGAGTAAATTCTTTTTTTCCTTGGTGAGGTCTTAAAAAAATTTCTTGGGCTAAAGAGAATGATATCTGTGCCCCCTCTCCACCCCCCCCCCTCTCTCCCCTTCCCCCCCCCTCTCTCTCTCTCTCTCTCTCTCTCTCTCACTTTCCCCCTCTCTCGCGGACTCTCCCTCTCCCCTGCTATAACCTTCATTGTTGCGAAATTGGTTACTATCCACTCGCTGTCATTTTGCCGCAAACTTCATGCAAACACGGCATGGATGGCCAGGTTATTAGTTTATAGCTCCAGGAATGATCTATGCGCCTTCCGCCCGTAATTTCTCGTCTGCTGGCGGAGCATGCCGATCAGAAATAGATAAGAGGACGAGATGCTGGTCTCAGTCTACTCATGGGAGTTTCACGCACCAACCCGTGGTCCAGCAGTATAGGTTACGCTTAGTACCAGGTGGCACGAAGAATCTTACGATGCGAACCCGCTTCCTCCGGCAGCCGATGTATTGCCCCCCCCCAGCATCAGCGCAGGCCCTCCCCTCCCCACGCAGACTCCCTACCTCGTCATGCAGGCTCCCTCCCCTCCCCACACAGGCTCCCTCCCCTCCCCATGCAGGCTCCCAGCCTAGGAGAGTGGGAGTTGACTAATCGCTGACGTGGGCGCATGTTAACAAGTTGCCACGTGGCGACCGCAGTGTCACCGATCTGATTGGCTCCTGCGACGGTACGGATTTGTCTGCGATCTAAGAGAAGGGGTGGGGTGGGGTCATGCATTAGATGTGACATGCAAAGGGAGAGAGCGCGTGAGAGAGGGAGAGAAAGAAAGGGAGCGCGAAAGAGAGAGGGAGAGAGAGAGAGAGAGAGAGAGGAAGAGAGGAGAATTGGATGGATGGCGAGTGAAAGTAACGTGTCTCTCTCTCCTGTCTCTCTCTCCTCTCTCCCCTCTCTCTCCTCTCGCTCCTCTCTCTCTCTCCTCTCTCATATATATTATATAATCCATATATATATTATATACGGTCATATATATATATTATGAGGTATATTAATATAGTACGTGACTTGCATGAAGTGCTATGGCGGTGGTGCATGTCCCGTGCGTGGCGTGTGTGCGTGCGTGCGTGCTGCGAACGCGATGCGTTGTGCCAACGACTCGTCACAGCAGTAGTAAGACTGTCGCCGCGGACGATGCTGTATAGACTTGACTCGGGCTGCTCGCTGATTATGATGTCTCGCGTATGTAGTTCGATGAATTGCATCACGCAGGCCTCCTGCCTCCTCCGCCGCTCGCTTGGGACGACGCGAACCCGTGTCGTGGCCTGCCATTGGCAAGCGCCGCGCACCTAACGTGGGCCGCGCGATGGCAGCAAGTACGTAGTCCGTGAGTTCTAACGAGCAGCTGTACCCGAAACAGCAGGCACAGCACCGCAGCAGCAAGCAGCAAGCAGATAACGCAGCTTACATCGGGCGCCGAGGCTGCGCCAGAGAGGGTGGCAGCGATCGTAGTGGGCGCTAGTTAGTGCTACATTCCGCTTGTATAGAATCTAACGAGGGGGAAGAGTAATACAGGCTTGGAGTTAATGGTTTTTTTTTACGGTCTAGCGCTGTATAGAATCTACGACAGGGAAGAGTCGAGATGATATACATATAGAGCTAGGGTAATTCATGCTTCAAGCCTTGTATAGAGTCTACGATAAGTAAAGTAATACATTAAGGCGTTAGGTAGTTTGTTTCTATGTGCTCATTGGTCTATGGTCAGATGCCTTGTATAGAGCTACGATAGTACAGAAGTAAACACACCGTAGGCTAGGGTAATGTCATGGTCAAGCCTTTGTATAGAGTCTACGATAAAGTATCATGTACATAACTGACTAGGGTAATGTTTACCGTCAAGCCGTGTGTACGGACACTGCGGAAGATCACGGGTAGAGTAATCACACAATACGTGATGGCCGAAGTAAGTCTAATATCGGTCCAAGGGCTTCCATACGAATCTAACGAGTAGGTGAGAGTACACATATACTGTTAGGGGTAATGTGGCGTCAAGCTGTATAGGATCTACGATAGGTAGCGAGTGGTAGCCAAGAGTGATACATAAGGCTAAGGTA
Source organism: Priapulus caudatus (assembly GCF_000485595.1). Classification (NCBI taxonomy): domain Eukaryota; kingdom Metazoa; phylum Priapulida; class Priapulimorpha; order Priapulimorphida; family Priapulidae; genus Priapulus; species Priapulus caudatus. The sequence continues at coordinate 455,318 of NW_014577092.1, read as the reverse complement.
AGAGTGTCGCTAGAGGTCAGAGCCGATTAGTGTATCCACCGAGCGGGGATACTAGGGATCAGGCGCGTAAACGACATGGGATATATAGCCCTACGATAGGATAAGTCGCTATCCGAGCCCTAAGATGTATGCACGCGTAGCTGAAACGATGAGCAGTCAGAGCGCGTAGCCGATACGATAGGTAGCTGTACTAAAAGGAAGTGCACGATCATATAGTATACTATATAATTAGAGTAAGTTAATTACCGGATCGTATAGCCTACGACTAGATATGGTAAGGCCTACGAAGGGAATACCTGCTAGCCTACTAAACCGATATAATAGTACTAGACGCGGGCGGGGATTACCCCTCCCACCGATCAGACCACTAGCCCGCAGAGACTATCGAATAGAGATACCCGGATTGCGTATACGTCGCGCTTTAAAGCTGGCTCACGTTAGCAAGCTTACTGCATGATAGCGTAGCGGTATATACGTTAGGCTAGTATGTCTATGATCAGCGTAGAGCTCTCTCTCTCGCTGTGTGTGTGTGTGGTGTGGTGCTGTGTGTGGGCGTGTGCGTGGTGCCGTGTAGCGTGTGCGTGCGCGTGCGCGTGCGCGTGCGCGTGCGCGTGTGCGTGTGCCGCGGCGTGTGTGCGGTGTCGTGGTTGTTGTCTGCATCTCTCGTCTCTCTCTCTTCTCTCGCATCTCTCTCTCATCTCTTTTCTCTCTCCTCTCTTTCGTTCTTTTCTATCGGACCTACGCTAGGGTTCCAGCCCAAATTTCTTAAAGTGTGGAGCGTAACCGTGCTCTGCCGGTAATGCCGCAGTGTTCCTACGTCACGTGAATCGTTTCCTTCAGTATAGATGTGGTACACTCCGGTCTGACATCCTGCAGTAATAGTAGAGAGCATGTGACATCGCCCCTCCTCCTCCACGCTGCTGCTGGCTGTTCTGCTGCTGCTGCTGCTGTTGTTGCTGCTGCCTGCTGCTGCGTAGACTAAACTACTGCTGCTGCTGCTGCTGCTACTACTACTACTACTGGCTGGCTGCTGCGGCTGCTGGTGCTACTACCTAACTACTACTGCTGGCTGCTGCGCTGCTGCTGCTGAGCTGCTTTCTGTTGCTGCTTTGCTACTACTACTACTACTACTACTACATTCTACTACACTACTACTACTATCTACTACTACATAGCTCTACTGCTGCTGCTGCTACTGCTACTGCTGGCTGCTTACTGCTGCTGGCTACTGCTGCTGCTGCTGTTGCTGTGATGAATCGGCTCGCTGATTAAATATGCGACGCATATATAACGTCCAGATGCTAAGATCGCTCATAGATTTCTGCGATGCCTTGCATAACCGCAAATATATACTATATATATATATATATATATATATACAATACATATATACCTACAGCCTGGGAAAGCGAGTTGTTAATTATGGCACGTCTCGGCCGCAGGGATCGTATAATTTATTGAGTAAAGGTTAATCCCGCGTATATATATGTTAGAATTAATATATAAGGTCCAGACCATTATAGATGAGTCGGAGCGTACTCTACATGCGAGTGATGAATCTCTCGCGTTACATAACTTTTACGATTCTCTAAGCTGCGTCGTGATATACAAGGCCTGCCGCCGCGCTTATCAGCGTAAGTGACATCACTAGGTATAGCTTGGCTTCATGTGAGCTAATGGCGTTTTATTGGCAGCAGCGCAGAAATTTCGCGCGACTCGACGAGCGTCTGGTATCCGCAAGGACCGACATCGTACATCACACGGCTCGAAATAAACTTAGTCACGCCGCGCGCGATGATAAAATAGGCGAGCGAGGATGCCCAGAGCTAGCTGCCTTCACTCGCACTGCTCGCTGCTAGAATTCTAACACTCGACGCTAAGATCTAGCACTCTTCTCCTCTCTCATCTCTCCTCTCTCTCTCTCTCTCTCGCTCTCGCTCTCGTCTCTCTCCTCTCTCGCCTCTCTCCTCTCGCTGCACGGCTCTACCTCCTGTCCTATCTCTCGCCTCGCTTCGGCGCTCTCGCTCGCTTCTTCCTTCCCTCTCTCCGTTTTCTCGCTCTCGCAACTCTCTCTCTTCCTGTATTCTCCTCTCTTCTCTCCCCCTCTCCCGTGTCTCCTTCTTCGCGTCCACTCTCTCCCTTTCCTCTGTCTTTTGGCTCCTCTCTCTCCTACTGCTATCTCTCCTTTTGGCGCTCTCTTG